>NC_039359.1:180845629-180845810 GCF_003573695.1 Papaver somniferum
TGGAAATAGAAGAGCTGAAGAAAAGCCTTAAGGAAAAAGAAAGACTGGGTGAAGCAGAGGCTGATCTTCGTTCAGAACTTATTGCGGTGCGTGCTGAGTTAGAGCAAACTCGTAGCCAAGTTTCCACTTTCACAGGTTTGGTTCTTTTCCTTCGCCGTTTATCGTCATTATTTTCTCTTAG
>NC_039359.1:183205939-183267142 GCF_003573695.1 Papaver somniferum
GGGGGTTTGGTTTTGAAAATCAAAAGAAAATAAACAAAGCAATTAAAAGTGTATGTTGAAACCAATAAGAGAAATTAGATCAAGGAATCCTTCTTCGTTGCAAACCAATAAATCAAGTTATGTTCTTTTCCACTTTTTATTAGTTACAGATTATCACCAACCTTAGGTAAAGCAGCTAGCTCAGTGCTAAACCCCTAAATCCCTAGTATCACCGGATACGGAAGTTCTCAACTACCGGATTCTATTCACCAAACCACCTAGTAGTAGCTCACTCAAGATGTAATTTAGTTAAACGCATTAAGATTTATGAATTTATTAGGTTCATATTAGTAGTTAGACTCTTAGCTCAAGGTCTACTTGCTAACGTTGTTTGCACACACAATTACTCCACGGAATCCCTCCGCAAGGTTTCGTGTTTGCTACTTTTGTAAAGAGTTAAGAAATGATTACTTATCCCCTAACTTTCACTAGATTTAGATCAATTAACAAATCAATTTAGTTGGCCACCTAAACAATCTATCAATCAACCATGAAAGTATAAACATTCCTATTAGTAAAAACAAACGATAATCATGTGAAAAACTTCAAAGTAGTTTTGAAAACAAAACTCAAAACATGTTAAGAACTAGGAATTCATCCTCAATCAATAAGAAAATTAGCTACTCATGTTTTTGAAATTCACACAAATAATTACAGGGAGAATTTTTAAAGTTCACACAAATAATTAAAAGAAGAATTTTGAAAGCAAGCAAAAACACAAGTGTTATGTGTGTAGAGGTGTGTGAGTTGTGTACAGAACTTCTCTATTTATAGGCTTCAATTTCCTAGCAATCCTCTTAGGAATAGAATCCTCATTCCATAATAACACCACTTTCCCAATTTAGGCCTAATTCCAATTTCAAGTCCAATTCTCCTAATTTTCCAAGTTTCCTTTCCAAATCCAAGCCCAATTCTTCAAAACCATGAGTCTAGATGAGTCTAAAAAATTCTTCATTAATTGAGTCGTCGGAACTTCACTGGTACCACCGGAATACGGCACCGGAAATCTCCATGTCGGTCGCTGGAATCTTCTTCTCCGTCCACGGAATATTCCATCACGACACCGTTACATATAACTGTCAAACTAACACTCTCTGTTAGTCAACCGGGTCAAGGAAGAGGAAGTCAGACACCGAGTCAGCATCTTACTCGGTCTTACTGGATACTGACTCAACTGAGCCACAAGTTGTAGGCTTTTAAGAGTGTAAGAAAATAAGGCAATGAAGAAGCCTACTTGTTAACCGCAAGTGCACGGTGTCGATTGTATACAGGGCAAATACGGGTCATTTCCACACGTACTTGGGGTGTGAGTTGAAGCTTTCCTAAGCTAAGCTAGTTCTCTAAGCTAAGCAGTGGAAGTGAACTAATGAATCAATGATTGTGACAGTGGCAGTGATAGTGACAGTGGAAGTTAAACAAAGGCAGTGAGCCTAAGGCAGTGAACTAGTGCAGTGAATGAAAAATATGCAGAACTGTGTGAAGTTACTAAGGCATTGAATCCACTTCTTGGTCCTAAGCTAAGGCATCATCTAATCGAATCATATCTTGTTTCATCTCAGGAAATACTATAATGGGTGATTTATCAACTAATTTTACTAGCATACCCCTAGCATCAGCTGTCTTTCTACAGCACAGTTGATCACAGGCTTACTTGTAACAACCAATTAATCTATCAATCCTAAGGCATTTGAGCACAATCCTTCTAATGGGCTGAATTCTTAACCATTATCACTCACTTACCCCTAGCATCAGCTATATTTCTACAGCACATCTGATCACAGGCTTGCTTGTTCAAATGGCTACTAGCAGTCCTAACTCATTTTTAGCACTACAAGAACAATGACATGATTACTAACTATCTTAACATACAATCAAGAGTTTCATCTAAACCCTAGCACATGAAATTAGAACATGATAAACATAAAGAGTAATTGAAATTGAAATTTAGAATTAGAATTAAAACATAAAATGACAAAACCTAACAGTGGAGAGCACTGTCTAATCCAGGCCTCCAAATGGTGCTCTGGCTAATCCAGGCATGCCCAAAAACAACACCCAAGAACCCTATTTATACATGCAAACCAAATATCCAAAAATCCCCAAAATATAAAATTTAGGGTTACACAAAAAATCCGAAATTGACCTTTACCTAATCTCTGAAATCAATCAATGGTCTCGACCCATTCTTATATTGCTTCTCCTCTTCCATAATTGGTGGTTTGATTTCACTATCTCCGTTTCTCTCAAACCTAGTTTCTAGGTTCACTGTTTTTGAAAAGATAAAAGGGTTGAGAGAGAAGGAGCTAGAGGGTATCATGGTGGTGTCCTTTAGTGATGGCGGGGGTGGATGATTGATGGGGTACAGTGATGGAGGTGGTTGAGCGGAGTTGGTGGCGGACATGGTGGTGGTGATGGTCGCTGTGAAGAAGAGGGGAAGAAGAAGGAAGAGAACTCGATAGAGTTTCTCTTAGGGGATGTTTGATTTAGGGTAAATAGGTTAGGGTTCTAGAGTATTGAGCGGACCCATCGTATTTTGATGCTCAGATGGTGAAAGACGATGGATGAAAAGATGAGAGAATTATCCAACGGCGAGAAGGAAATGGGAGTGGAGCGACCGTTGGATCTGAGATACATCAAAACTGACGGTCTGAGATGGAGTTAGGTGCTAAAGTGTTAGACAGAAACATCAAACTTTGATGTACTGGCGATGCTGCGACCATTGGATTCAGATGTGATCCAATCTGACGGCTGAAGATGAATGCGGGTATGGATATTGGAAATGGGTTTGGGTGAGGGTTTTGGGCCTTGGTTATGCCAATCCCATATCTTCTTTAAGAACAATTCTTCCTCTTCAAGCCCACTTCTAGACTTTTGGTCTTGTGCACAACATTCTTCGCGGCTTCCTTGTGTAATTCCTCCCGGCTTTTCACTACTTTTCTGCTCTTTTCGCTCCGCAATTCATCCAAACTTTATTTACAACCTAAAAATGCAAAATTAATTAATAAAAATATTTATTCTTGAAAACAACGAAAATACTGAATATGGGATAAAATGTAGAATTAATGCACAAAAGATGAGTTAAATGCCAAGAAAAATATATAGAAATATGCACTTTTTAGCACTCATCAAATACCCCCAAACCTGAATTTTACTTGTCCTCAAGTAAAACAAAACTAAGAAAATCCTTACTATACCACTGTCGCGGGTCTCTCGATTGCATTTAGCGAATGCAATAAGCCTTTTAAACCACTAAGTGTCCCTAGTGGACGAGGGAAGTCTCGTGAGGGTTTGCTTAGAACATACCTACAAGGTTATAGGTCAAAATATGAGCTCAGATTCCATCAAATGTGACATGTGCAAGACAGTTTAAGCTCACAGCAAAATGGAGATGTCAATCTAGCTATCTAAGGCACAATCCTAGCGCTGATAACAAATAAAGACATGTGATAAGAGTGTAAAGTGTATCTACACATGTGTAAAGAAAGATCGGATGTTATGACTACTAATCACCAAGATATAGTTTCTCAGGCTAAGAACCGAGGTCGAAATCTAGCTAGCTGTCCGGACTTTACAAGAATTGTGAATGAGTTGGAGGTATTTCACAATTACTCGCGTTGTACATCAATGGCATACACCCTTCCTTGCTTATTACAATGAAACAACAAAATGACTCTTATTTACATTGACAACTCTATTTTATTTTTGGAACAAGAGAGGATGGAATTGATAAATACTTGATTTTTTATTTTTATTTTTATTTTTTTGATTTTTTTATTTTTAAACAAGGTAACACTTGTGATTCAAATACAAAAGGAAACAAAAAATTACATGACTCTTAGCAAGAGGTAGCCCTTTTTGATGCACCCAGTTAAATTCGATGGTTGTCTTTCTTAATGTAACCTCCACCTTCTATCCCAACCAACCAAAGAACAAGCTAGTCAAGTTTCGTTCAGTATTCTAAAGTGATTGGCAATCGTGACTTCCGATAGAACACCTCAAGGATGAGGCTATACATGTATTGGTAGATCGTGCGCGTGCAAGTTTCTTATCACTTTGTGAATTGTGCTAGAATCAGGGTGCCTAAATATCTAGAATAAGAATCCTAAAAATTACATATTTGCACAAGAGTCAACATTTCAAGGTAAATAAGCTCAATTTTTATGTTTTTTTTTTTTCTTTCAATTTTTCAATTTTTCAATTTTTTATTTTGATTTTTTCATATTTTTTCAAAAAGAATGAGTTCTATTTTTCGATTATAGCATGTTATCAAAGTATCTACTTTTCACCCCCAAACCTAAACTAAACATTGTCCTCAATGTTTCAAAAGATAAACATGATTATAACACATACCATGAGAACGATGCTAAGTGTAGAAAAAGGAAAGAGATTACCGGATATTGGCGAAAGCAAGTTTTGAACTCCATTATTCAAGGCAAAACCCAACAGTAACTCAACTGAATTCACATTGGGTTAGCACAATATATACAAGAAACATATGATTCCACTAAACATTTCCTACCAGATTATATACAAACAATTCACTATATACATACAGTCTAAATAGTTGAGGATCAACCCAAAAGACAAAGTGTAGACATTTCAACAGCTTCACACAATAATAATATGATAGGCATGCAAGTGAGCTGTGAAACAAAATGAGCTACCCCAAAACCTGGATTTTTCAACAGATATAATTTTGGGTACAAAATCTCGCAGTTTTGGGGGTTCATCATGCACAAGGTCTAGCTCGAAATTAACTTTGCTAGGGACGGGCAAACATGCATATCCTAATTGTGGCTCCTCGAAAGTATTGTATTTAGATGCAAAATAGTCCAAGAGGACTTGAGAGGCACACATTTCCAGGCCTAGATTAGGTATTCTCATGAAAATTGGTTTGACAATATTGTTACAAACCAAATCTAGGTAGGATGCAAGGCTATCAGATTGTGACTTAGGCAAGAAAGTGACATCTAAGCGTCTCACATGCATGAGATCAAGAGTATCAATATTATCAGTCACATCAGCATTATCTAAGTCACACTCAAGATGTGTAGCATGCTCATCATCACAAAAAATTTGCACAAGTCCTAATTCAGAATCATGGTTATCCGATATATTCAAATTATCATCAACAGAAGCAATATATTGTGGCTTAAGTATGGAATCAGACACATCAACTATGTTTTCATGCATAGGATCATTAGTGTCAACAGAAGATTTACCTAAGTCATGCTCTTCACAGGATAATTGCACAATATCTAAATCAGTATCAACATCACATGCATATGGAATACTAGAAGAAATATCATTCATGAAGTTCGGGGCAGAAAAGCCTAATGTATTTGAAACCAAAGGTTCCACAACATTTTCAACATAGACATGTTCTTCTAACATAACATTATCATCATCATCATCATAGTAATATGCATACTTGTCCCTATTAGCAGTTGTGGTGTCATTAGTCAACTCATGTTCCTCTAGATTAGGTTCATATTCAATATCATACACATGGGAAGGACTAAACATGCTATTTTCAAAGTTCAATTCATTATCACCTATATCATGTGACAGTGTCTCAGTTTCCCTAATGGATTCCCATTGACGGGTTTTCTCTGCAATCTCAGCTAAAAATTTCCATGCATCGTCCACAGTTTTATCAAGAAATTCACCATTACACATACACTCAACCATGACTCGAGATTTAAAGTCTAGTCCCTCATAGAGGATAGCGACAAGTCTCCACTTCTCAAATCCATGGTGTGGACATTCGCTCAACAAATCATTAAAACGTTCAAAATAGTCAAAAACAGTTTCCTCATCCAACTGGACAAAACAATTGATATTTTGACGAATAGCGATGGTCCTATGATGTGGAAAAAATCTTTGGAAAAATTGATTAGTGAGTTGTTCCCAAATGGTGATTGATTGTGGTCTCAAACCGTAAAACCATGTTTTGGCCTTTTCCTTTAAAAAAAAGTAAACAAACGCAATTTCAGAGGGTCTTCGGACATATGTTCAGGTTGCATAATCCGGCAAATTTGTTCAAACTCTCTTACATGAGTGTAGGGGTTCTCATAAGCGAACCCTCAAAATTTTGGAAGTATTTGTATCATGCTTGCATTTATTTTAAAAAAGTTATCGGTTTGAGGTAAAACAATACATGATAATTGAGTTTTTATTGTGGGAAACATGTATTCATGGAGAGCATGAGGTTAGCCCATATTTGAAAAAAAAGGAAACTAGTGTGACACAAAGCCCACTATTTGGTTGATGAAAATTTGGTTTTTAAAGGCAAGGGGCAAAGCCCATTTTGGTTTTTAAAAATGGGGAGCAAAAATTTGGTTTTTGAAATTAGAAGCAAATTTTTTTATTTTATTTTTTTTTTATTTTTTTTTTTAGCCCAAAATTTAGTTAAGTTTGGTTCACAAAAGAGGCAAGCCCAAAATCCAAAAAGTTAAGTTTATAGCAAGCCCACTATTAAGAAACTACAAGCTTAACAAACAACTAAATTACAAGCCCAAATAAAGAAAGAAATAAAAATAAAACTAATTATTACAAACCCACAAAAAAAGAAAATAAAAATAAAACTAAAATTATTACAATCCCAAATAAAGAAAGAAATAAAATTAAAATTAAAATAATTATTACATGCCCAAAAAGATAATTAAAATTACAAGCCCAAAAGAGAATAACAATATAAACCCACAAAAAATTTGGGTTTGGGTTTAGGCTTACCTTTTTGGAGGGAAGCCCAGTAAGGCTTTGGTCCCTATTTTTTGTTGCACAAGCCCAGTTGGGCTTGGTTCAAATTCTGTGCAACTCCACAAGTAGCTCCAGTTGGTTCACAACTTCTACTCCAACAACACCAGTCCAGCCCAGCCCAGCAGATCAGCAAAGCAGGGTCAGGCTTCAGCAACAGGCCCAGCAAGGTATTTGGACTACCACACCCAGTAAACTGGGTTATATTTGGCTGATTTCTGCCTCAGCCCACACCTTTGCTCAGTAACAGCACCAGCTACCTGTACACTCAAATGTGTGTGATCAGTACACAAAAAAGACAGGCAAAGTGAGCAAAATTGAAGAACTGCAATGCAGTTGTGCAGTTGCAGATGGAGCTGAATGGAATGCAAAACTGCAAAATTGCTTGGTTAGCAGTGGCAGTGCAGGTGCAGTTCAGGCCAAATGAAAGAGCTGCAGTTGCAGTCAGTTAACTGATGCAGTTGAATATCAAAGTGAGCAGGAAGTTGGACTGATAAGGGGCTGCCAGATGCACAAATGCAAAAACTGAGATGCCAGATGCAGGTGCAGTTCAGAAATGCATAATGCAAATATGCTTGGACTGTAGTGGAGTTGGCAGTTTTAGTTCAGCTCAGTTGAGAGTGCGGAGATTATGTGAATGCAGGAGGCAGTAAGATTAATTGAAGAATGCAAGTTATGATGCAGAACAGTATGCAAAGAAGATGCAAAATGCAAATGCTACTAGAGCAGAGAAGATGCAGATGTAGTGATGATGCAAATGAACAGCAAGAGAAAAAGCTAAAAGATAAATGCAAGTACAGCTAAGAAAGTGCAAGAATAGCTAAAATACAAGCCAAGAAACTTCAACACACAACGCCAAGTCCCCGGCAGCGGCGCCAAAAACTTGGTAGGCTTTTAAGAGTGTAAGAAAATAAGGCAATGAATAAGCCTACTTGTTAACCGCAAGTGCACGGTGTCGATTGTATACAGGGCAAATACGGGTCATTTCCACAGGGACTTGGGTGTGAGTTGAAGCTTTCCTAAGCTAAGCTAGTTCTCTAAGATAAGCAGTGGCAGTGAACTAATGAATCAATGATTGTGACAGTGGCAGTGATAGTGACAGTGGAAGTTAAACAAAGGCAGTGAGCCTAAGGCAGTGAACTAGTGCAGTGAATGAAAAATATGCAGAACTGTGTGAAGTTACTAAGGCATTGAATCCACTTCTTGGTCCTAAGCTAAGGCAGCATCTAATCGAATCATATCTTGTTTCATCTCAGGAAATACTATAATGGGTGATTTATCAACTAATTTTACTAGCATACCCCTAGCATCAGCTGTCTTTCTACAGCACAGCTGATCACAGGCTTACTTGTAACAACCAATTAATCTATCAATCCTAAGGCATTTGAGCACAATCCTTCTAATGGGATGAATTCTTAACCATTATTACTCACTTACCCCTAGCATCAGCTATCTTTCTATAGCACAGCTGATCACAGTCTTGCTTGTTCAAATGGCTACTAGCAGGCCTAACTCATTTTTAGCACTACAAGAACAATGACATGATTACTAACTATCTTAACATACAATCAAGAGTTTCATCTAAACCCTAGCACATGAAATTAGAACATGATAAACATAAAGAGTAATTGAAATTGAAATTTAGAATTAGAATTAAAACATAAAATGACAAAACCTAACAGTGGAGAGCACTGGCTAATCCAGGCCTCCAAATGGTGCTCTGGCTAATCCAGGCATGCCCAAAAACAACACCCAAGAACCCTATTTATACATGCAAACCAAATATCCAAAAATCCCCAAAATATAAAATTTAGGGTTACACAAAAAATCCGAAATTGACCTTTACCTAATCTCTGAAATCAATCAATGGTCTCGACCCATTCTTCTATTGCTTCTCCTCTTCCGTAATTGGTGGTTTGATTTCACTATCTCCGTTTCTCTCAAACCTAGTTTCTAGGTTCACTGTTTTTGAAAAGATAAAAGGGTTGAGAGAGAAGGAGCTAGAGGGTATCATGGTGGTGTCCTTTAGTGATGGCGGGGGTGGATGATTGATGGGGTACAGTGATGGAGGTGGTTGAGCGGAGTTGGTGGCGGACATGGTGGTGGTGATGGTCGCTGTGAAGAAGAGGGGAAGAAGAAGGAAGAGAACTCGATAGAGTTTCTCTTAGGGGATGTTTGATTTAGGGTAAATAGGTTAGGGTTCTAGAGTATTGAGCGGACCCATCGTATTTTGATGCTCAGATGGTGAAAGACGATGGATGAAAAGATGAGAGAATTATCCAACGGCGAGAAGGAAATGGGAGTGGAGCGACCGTTGGATCTGAGATACATCAAAACTGACGGTCTGAGATGGAGTTAGGTGCTAAAGTGTTAGACAGAAACATCAAACTTTGATGTACTGGCGATGCTGCGACCATTGGATTCAGATGTGATCCAATCTGACGGCTGAAGATGAATGCGGGTATGGATATTGGAAATGGGTTTGGGTGAGGGTTTTGGGCCTTGGTTATGCCAAGCCCATATCTTCTTTAAGAACAATTCTTCCTCTTCAAGCCCACTTCTAGACTTTTGGTCTTGTGCACAACATTCTTCGCGGCTTCCTTGTGTAATTCCTCCCGGCTTTTCACTACTTTTCTGCTCTTTTCGCTCCGCAATTCATCCAAACTTTATTTACAACCTAAAAATGCAAAATTAATTAATAAAAATATTTATTCTTGAAAACAACGAAAATACTGAATATGGGATAAAATGTAGAATTAATGCACAAAAGATGAGTTAAATGCCAAGAAAAATATATAGAAATATGCACTTTTTAGCACTCATCAACAAGCTGGATCGGTCATCGGACTCGTCTGGATCGACTCGGTAGAGGAGAAATTTGGGCAGAGCTCTGTTTTTATTTCAGGTGTCCGGCCATTTTTCAGGCCTCTTTATCTTCTTCACACCTGTTAAGAAATTAGGCATACATCTAACAATTATAGTCTTCATTCCTGCATTAGAGCTTGACTCATCAGCTCAACACCAATCTCAGTATCAAACCCATTTTCTTCTTAGCAGCAACAACTCAATTTCTCGTTGTTCTTGACAGAGGCAACAAATCCCATCTTAGCAATTCTCGGATTTACTCAACACAGATCAAACCCATCTTCTATCAGCCCCTGAATTCTCAACTCAGCCGCAACATCAGTTCCAGCTTTGTTCGATTTCTTGTTCTTGGATTCATATCATACCTTCCTTCATAAACGGCTGTAGCTCAATTCCTTTCCTCTCCCTGTTTAGCGGCACCAGATTCATCTTCTTTCTAATCGAATTATGACCCTAAAATCATCATCATCCTTCCATCATTTTCTTATCATGTCAATCCACCACCAACCCTTCTCGATTTTACAGATCCAATTAAAAACCCCATCTACAGACTTCAATCCACCATCTCTTCTCTGTGTCTTCAGTTCTTCTTCAATCATCTCATTTGTCTTCATCGCAATTTCTCAAAACCCAATCTTCTCATTCAAATTCAGAGAAACAGCCACAATCGATCTATTTTTATCCATCTCAATCTCATGTTCTAATTCATAGCAACACTTCCATTTCTGAGATCAACAACAACTTCACCTCTTCAATCATCTGAAACTCATATGAATATAGCCTCATATCCCCTTTTCGATCTCTCTGAAATATAGCCGCGGATGCTGTATTTTTTTCGCTTCTCAAAATTTAGCGTAGAAATGATTGAGAGGAAATCTTCTCTTTTAGGGTTCTAATAATTGGATTAAACCAACCCCTAGTCCCAGATAAGGGCCATCCAAGTTGGCAATCCCTTAACGTAAGTTGTCCTGTCTATAGTGCCCCTCCAAAAGAGTTGCCCCTTAACAATGACTGGGCTCCAGATAGTGTTGGCGTATGAAATGACCATTTTGTGATTATTGCTCAATTTAGGATGATTTCTTCTTCTTTTCCTCCGTATGACTCAAGAATACCTAATAACAAAAAAACATGCGTAAAATACATAATTTACAAGAAAAATAGCAGAGAAAGCATAAACAATAGATAATAAATAGGATGTATTCTACACCCTGGTTTTCCATTGGCACAGTGGTGCAGCTGGCATGGTTGGCATGCCTTGGCGCGGAGATGTGGCTGGCATGGTTTGTCATTGGCACAGTGGTGCGGCTGGCATGGTTGGTATGCCTTGGCGCGGAGATGTGGATGGCATGGTTTGCCATTGGCACAGTGGTGTGGATGGCATGGTTGGCATGCCTTGGCGCGGAGATGTGGCTGGCATGGTTTTCCATTGGCACAGTGGTGCCACTGGCATGGTTGGCATGCCTTGGCGCGGAGATGTGGCTGGCATGGCTTTCCATTGGCACAGTGGTGCAGCTGGCATGGTTGGCATGCCTTGGCGCGGAGATGTGGCTGGCATGGTTTTCCATTGGCACAGTGGTGCGGCTGGCATGGTTGGCATGCCTTGGCGCGGTATCATGAGAATTAGGGTTTGTCATAGATGATCTCGGTCAATGTTAAGGGTTGTTACGTGGAACATGACATATAAAAAAAAGGTACCCTGGTAATTCTTACGTAGGCATGCTGATCAATTCAATAAATGTGCTAATGGTCATCGTGACGTCATGTCAGTTGTACGGTTTTACGATTTTAACCCTAAGATAAAAACCACCATCAACAACTGGTTTTGGTAAATTCGTGTGTGTGGATGAGAAACGAGTCTAGACCCTAAACAATATACTGCATGGGAGTACTTTTGATTCGGGAGATCAATCTGTACAACCCTGGTCTAAACCAAGAAATGGACATTCCAGGATTGCTTCCGTCACAAAGTGGATGAGAAGGGTTGTTCTTAGGGAGGGAAGCGAAGAAAGTGTTGATACTAGAATAGTTGATTCTGAAGGTGTGGTTGTTTACGACTTGTATCAGAAAGTAGAACTGGCTAGAAGAAAGCTATCAGGTGATTTCTGGATATTGTGTTGCTCTCCTGACCAAAACTTGTTGTTTGGTAGAAATAGGTAAAACCTATTTATATAAGTCGTAGTAAAACGCACCCTGGTCTCGTAGGAAGTGGAAACGATTGAGTAGTGGAAGAGTGGAGTAACGTGTAACATCGGGATTTATGCTTCCATGATGAAGGAAAGGTTTACACCATTACTTCTTGCCATTAGTAACCGCCCTTCTTCATGACACTTTCTTGTAACGGGCGTATTGCACGCCGCACGCTGTAAACCGCCAGACCAACACCCTGATGAGTATCCCCCATATTGTGACATGTTTGATGTCTCGAGTGTTTTCGTGGAAAACATGTAGCAAAAATTTGCTACGTGTGGAAAGTTAAAATCAAGAGTCTTGTCGCAGGAAAATAGCATGTGATGCTATTGGGCTTGTCTTGGTTGGTCGCTTGAAACTTGCCACAAGCCTTCCGGCTAGGTGGCGAACTTTGATGGCTGAGATTGTATCTCATGATGAAGGGTAGTCGTTGATTATGGCTACCTTATGTTGGCGCCTGGTAATGGCGCAATGGCACCTTTGGTGCATACCAGTGGCATTGTATCATGGCTTGCAAGGATTGTGCATGTCAGTGGCACGGTGGTGCAAGTGGCGCCTGGCTTAGCCATGGCCACTAGATTTAGGCGGTGGGTCGTCTAAAGGTTTCCAAAAGTCTGGCAATTTGGTGGAAAACTTGGATGGCTGAGATCACATCTCATGAGACATGGTAGCCGTTGATTATGGCTACCTTCCGTTGGCGCTTGGTAATGGCGCAGTGGCACCTTTGGTGCATGCTAGCGGCATTGCAGCATGGATGGCATGGCTCGTGCATGTCAGTGGCACGGTGGTGCAAGTGGCACCTGGCGTAGTCATGGCCACTAGATTTAGGCGGCGGGTCGCCTAAAAGTTGCCAAAAGTCTGGCGATTTGGTGGCAAACTTGGATGGCTAAGATTTCATATCATGGGGAAGGGTAGTCGTTGATTGTGGATACCTTCCGTTGGCTCCAGGCAATGGCATAATGGCGCCTTTGGTGCATGCTAGTGGCGTTCCGGCATGGCTGGCATAGTTTGTGCATGCCAGCGGCACGATAGTGCAAGTGGCGCCTGGTGTAGCCATGGCCGCTGGATTTTGTGCACGTTGGTGTTAGATTCAAACGTGGTGTGGCAACATCAGTTTTAATGGCCACATTGATCCCCATGTTATGTGGAACAATGTTTGGCTCGGTTGGCGCGAAAACTTTTCCTAAATTAGGGTTTGGCATGTCGAAACCCTAATTAGCATATATGGCATGTAGTATGCAGTAGGTGGCATGTTTGGCATGCGAACTTGGAATGCATGTTTGGCATGTGCAGTTGGCATGCTTTTGGCATGTTCGGCATGCCGTTTGGCATGTGCGCCTGGCATGCGCGTTTGGCATGTTTGGCATGTGCGCCTGGCATGTTTGGCATGCCGTTAGTATGTTGGCATGGTTTTAGGAAGCCAACTTGGTAGGGTAACCTTTTGACACAATTTCCACCCTTTTTAAAGTTGTGGCAGGTTTAGAGCAACCTGATTGGTCAATGAAAGCAGGGAGCCATCCAAGTATGGGTGTGGCCACCATTTTGGTGCGCGTGGCAGGTTTAGTGCGACCTGATTGGTCGATGGGAAATAGGTCCGGCAAATATGGGCCCAGCCACAACTTATCTGCGTGTGGCGAGTTTAAGGCGACCTGATTGGTCGAGGGAAATATGGCTGGTTTAGGATGGGGCGTGGCCAATGGAAAATGGCGCCGGTCGGCCTAAGGTATGCCCACGCCTCTTTTTGTTGATTCTCCTATCCTGCGGCTCCTTGTTTTCTGATTCTGGTCAAGATTTTGCATCTGCTAATCTATGGCGGATTAATTACCTAGTTTGCCTAGACTGAATTTCGACAAGCAAGGTTTGATATATTGTGCAAGGCGTAAAACCCCAACTTTTGCAAATTAGTGAGGATAATTGATTGAATTATATGTGTTGACACAAAGCAAGATGGCTGCTCACTGCCAATGCCAACTCCGATGTCCATCCATGTTGGTTTTCCACTTCCAACTCGGTGTCCATCCATGTTGGCTGTACATTCCAGGGCCATCTATCCAACTGGCCTAATGTACCATTTGATGCGAGATTGGATTTTGTCCCATGTGACTTCCAACTATTGCCATATTGGCCTTAGACAATATGCCTACGTGATGTGCCTTACTTGGCACCAAATATGGCCCGTGGCCAAATGTATTTTACTACGCAAAGGAATCTTTGGATGAAGTTTCATCACAAGAAAAAAGTGCATATTTTATCATGCGCCATGCTAAAAACACGGGGTGTTACATTATCACACCCTTCAAAGAATTTCGTCCTCGAAATTCAAAATCAAAGCTATTGTGGACAATCTCTCCGATTTGGATTCCTGTGCAAAAGTCCCATACCAGATGCTCAGAAATCACGAGTTCTTCAAGTTATCGTGAACAAAAATTTAGACCTTCTGAGCAACCGTCCCATACCGCCTGTCCAGGAATACAAAAGTGCCCAAAACAATACCAAGAATCGAAATTGGCGAGTGCCAAGAGGATATCTCGACCAGGTATCCTAGATGGCATCTCATGATACCACCTAGGAATCCTTAAGGTTCATAAGTTGAAACGTGTCATCGAAATGACAAGATTTTAGCACAGTACTGTGTGGAACAGTTTCCAATTGCCCACCGTCCCTGAAGGTCATCCAGGTTTCCACTCGTAAGTGGGATGCTAGTCGGGCCTGACAACACACACCCTTGGACAGTGCCAACGTGTGGGGATGATCAGTCTTATTTTCTACCCACCGTCCCAGACGGTCTTCCGGATATCCATTCGTAAGTGGGGTGCCACTTAGGCCAGGCAAACTCACAAGACTTAAACAAACAAGCTCAACTCGATTCGCAAAGTAAATGGCATTACAGTTACAAACTCTTTCCGCGTAAAAGTTGGCCTACTCTCCAACTTCAAGTTTTCCTTTCGAGGAAAATACTCGCCAATGAGTCCACTCCGCACAGTCCCTAGTGTTTTCTCTGAACTTGCTATGATACCAACTGTGACGGACCGTAACTTGCATGCATATTTGGCTCTACCTGAACGTAAGGAATTCATCATTGAATTTCCTATCTAGCTGAGCAACCGTAAAACTGCCGAGACTTGTCCAGGAATAAGGCATATGCCTTGGACTTACGCATAGGCCATTGCAGGCCTCATACCATACTTTCCTTAGGCTTATGCAAGCTCCGCTAACTTCCATATCGATGTGGCTTACTTCCGAGGTCATGCCTAATGCGCCATAGGAACATGCCTAAGTCGAGCGGCTTGATAGGAAGTATGAGCATCCAGTGGATGGCATGCAACTAGGGACGGTAATCTAATATGAAGCTTCATCCAAAGCTTTTGTTGCGTAGGAAAAGGAACATTGTCCCTTCGCCAATGCGTTGACAATGTTCAGCCAACATGGATGCACATCGGGTTGGCAGCGGATAGCCAACATGGCTGCACATCGGGTTGGCAGCGGACAACCAACATGGCTGCACATCGGATTGGCAGCGGACAACCAACATGGCTTCACATCGGGTTGAGCCAACATGGATGCACATCGGGTTGGCATCAGACATCCAACATGGCTGGACATCGGAGTTGGCATTGACAGTGAGCAGCCATCTTGGACGGTCATTCAGAAATTCATGGCAACGACCATGAATAGTGAAGCAAGCATGTCAATATGCTCCCCTTTCCATACTTGTAGAAATTTCATTAAGACATATATAGGGAGGGTACTTGGTTGAAGGTGCATATACGGACCATGCAACAAGTGAGATATCCTTAGAGATGTACATCCATCACGGCTGGACATTGGAGTGGTCTATGTGCCAAAGACGGAAATATAGCCATCGCGGCCCTTCACAGGACCTGACCCAAGAAATGTTCAGACATCATGGCCGGACATTAAAACTAGCATGTGAGCCAGAATTGAATGCATAGCCATCACGTCCGTACATCACAGTTGGCCAGGGTGGTAAGGTATAGCCATCACGGCCTGGGGAGTTGATGAATGATTTTTTCTCCCCCAATTTAAGTTGCAAAAATGTCTTTTAAACATATATATGTAGGGATAGTGGTTGAAGGTACATATGCCGACCATGCACCAAGTAAGCTTTATAGCTTAGCCAGAACAGTGTAAATGATGCTTAAGCCTCATTTATAGATGTGTAGACTTTCCAATGGAATATGTTAAGCATGGGCATTACTATGCCATGCCACGTGCTCGATAATGCATATCTTATATGCATTTTGACGAAACGACCTACACGGATTAGGCCATTACCATTATTATTTTTCCGCGGCCTCGCAAACGAGTTGGGTTAAGTTTTATGTCCCTTCGGATGAACTACGGTCTGTGCTTGATTCATTTAGAGTAGGGAAGGGTATGTAGGCATCCCCAATGAGTTGCAGCATTGCCAGTCCAGCAGATTGGCCCATCATATCATCTAAGCTCAGTAGATTGACGCAAGAGATGATTGCGGCATTCTGGCCCCTCATATCATTTCACCTCGGTATCTCGATCCAAGAGATGATTGTGGTCATACTTGATGAGGCTTAGTTGCATGCCATCAAGTGGATTCTCATACTTCCTATCAAGCTACGTAGAGTTGGTAAGCGAGGTAAGGTAGGGAAATGGCAATAGGATTGGACCGGCCTATGCCTAAGCGTATGCCTATGACTGGACAAGACTCGGCAATATGACGGTTGGTCAGCTAGATAGGAAATTCAATGATGAATTCCCAACGTTGAGGAAATGCATGTAAGGTGCATTTGCTCTGGCCTTATGGCCTTATACCCTTTTGCGGACAAGGGTAAGTTGGAACGGTGTGGAAGCTAAGTTAGTCGCATCATGCTCCTCGAGCATACTTGCAAGAGAAAATGGACGTGCATTTTCCTAGATTTGAGGACCGGATAGTAGCTTCATTATGGCGCATCGAGGAATGTGTTTCCCCGCAGGCCGTAACTTCCCCGATGTGCCATGATGAAGTTACGATCTGGGCCTTAAGGCTAGGAAAATGCACATCCATTCTCCTTTGCAAGCATGCTCGTAGAGCATGATGCAGTCAATTCAGCTTCCACACCGTTCCAAACTTACCCTTGTCCGCTAAAGGGTATAAGGCCATAGGTCCAAGGACAGTGCATTCTTGCATGCATCACTGGCTCTGCCTTAACGTAGGAAATTCATTCACTGAATTTCCTATCTAGATGAGCAACCATCAAACTACTTAGGCATAGGCCGCTCTAAGTCTTTTGCCAATTCCCTACCTTACCACGCTTACCAACTTCGTATAGCTTTATAAGAAGTATGAGCATCGACTTGCTGGAATGCAACTAAGCCTCATCAAGCTTGGCCACAATCATCTCTTGCGTCGAGATACCGAGCTTAGATGATATGAGGGGCCAACGTGTTGGACCGGCAATGCTGCAACTCATTGCGACTTCCTACGTACCCTTCCCTACTCTAAAGGGACCAAGCACAGACAGTAGTGCATAACGAAGGGATAAGAAACTTATTCCAACTCGTTTTCAAGACTGTGGCCTAACAATGAAGCTACTGGCCTAGGCCGTTCCGTCAAAATGAATTCAATGATGCTTATTTGGTCCGCAGTATGGCATAGTGATGTCTTCGCATCATATGCCCCATTGGGAAGGCTACGGAGCTATAAATGAGACTTACTCATCATTTATACCCTTTCGGCTAAGCTATGAAGCTTACTTGGTGCATGGTCCGCATATGCACCTTCAACCAACTACCCCTCCCTATATATGTTAACTTTACATTTTTGCAACTTAGATTAGGGGAGAAAAATTCATTCATAAACTCCCCAGGCCGTGATGGCTGCACCTCACCATCCTGGTCAACAGCGATGTACGGCCATAATGGTTGTACATTCAATTCTGGCTCACAGGTCAGTTCTAATGTCCGGCCATGGCGGGTGAACATTTTCCGAGCCAGGTACCGTGAAGGGCCGTGATGGATGTACTTCCGTCTTAGGCCCATAGGCCACTCCAATGTCCAGCCATGATGGATGTACATCTCTAAGGCTATCTCACTTGGTGCATGGTCTGTATATGCACCTTCAACCAAGTACCCCTCCCTATATCTGTTAACTTAACATTTTTAAAACTTTGATTAGGGGAGGAAAAATCATTCATCAACTCCCACTTTTACTATTCATGGTCGTTGCCATATACCCGGCCATGATGGTTGTTGGATGTCCGCTTCCAACCCGATGTCCGGCCGTGTTGGTTGTCCGCTGCCAACCCGATGTCCGGCCGTGATGGCTGTACGTTGCCAACCCGATGTCCGGCCATGTTGGTTATACACTTCCAACCCGATGTCCAGCCATGTTGGTTGAACGTTGCCAACGCATTGGCTAAGGGCCAATGTTTCTTTACCTACGCAACAGAAGCTTTGAATGAATATTCATCCCAGGCCAGGGCACATATTTTAGCATGCGCCATGCTAAAATCACGGGGTGTTACATTATTCACCCCTTTAAAGAATTTCGTCCTTGAAATTCAAAACAAAACTATTATGGACAAACGCTTCGGTTTGGATTTCCTGAGAAAAGGTCCCATACCACATGCTCAGAAATCGCGGATTTCTTCAAGTTGTTATGGACAACAATTTAGACCTTCTGAGCAAACGTCCCATACCGCCTGACAAGGAATTCAAAAGAGTCCACAACGTCACTAAGAATCTCAATTGTCCAGTTGCCAAAATGATATCTCAACAAGGTATCCTAAATGTGCATCCCATAATACACACTCAGGAGTCCCTAAAGTTCACAAAGTTGGTGATGTCATTGAAATGACAAGATCTTATCGCAGTACTGTATGGAACAAAATCTAGTTGCTCACCGTCCCTGACGGTCATCCAGGTTGCCACTCGTAAGTGGGATGCTAGCGGGCCTGACAACACACACCCTTGGCCAGTTGCCAACGTGTGGGTATGATCAGTCTCATTGTCTACCCACCATCCCATACGGTCTTCCGGATATCCGCTCGTAAGTGGGCTGCCGCTTAGGCCAGGAAAACTCACAGCACTTAAACAAACAAGCTCAACTCGATTCGCAAAGTAAATGGCATTACAGTTACAAACTATTTCCGCGCAAAAGTTGCAAGCTATAAATAACGGCAACGTTAGGGAGTCCGCGGACATCGGCGGGGGCCTCAGAAAGAGTTATCTTTTATGTTTAACGGCCTGCTCACCCTGGAAACGGTTCAGCCGGAGGTAGGGTCCAGCGGCCGGAAAAGCACCGCACGTCGCGCGGTGCTCGGTGCGCCCCCGTCGGCCCTTGAAAATCCGGAGGACCGAGTGCCATCCACGCCCGGTCGTACTCATAACCGCATCAGGTCTCCAAGGTGAACAGCCTCTGGTCGATGGAACAATGTAAGCAAGGGGAAGTCGGAAAAATGGATCTGTAACCTCGGGAAAAGGATTGGCTCTGAGGGCTGGGCACGAGGTCCCAGTCCCGAACCCGTCGGTTGTCGGCGAACTGCTCGAGCTGCTCACGCGGCGAGAACGGGTCGTCGCGTGCCGGCCGGAGGACGGATTGGTAACGGCTCCTCACGGGGACTTCGCGTGCGTCGACCATTCGACTCAGAAGTGGTACGGACAAGGGGAATCCGACTGTTTATGTAACACCCCGTGTTTTTTATCATGGAGCATGCTTAAAGATGCGTCATTTCCTGAGATGAAGCTTCATCGAAAGCTTCTGTTGCGTGGGAAAAGGAACATTGGCCCTTGGCCAATGCGTTGAGAATGTTCAGACAACATGGCTGCACATCGGGTTGGCAGCAGATATCCAACAAGGCTACACATCGTTTTGGAAGCGGACATCCAACATGTCTGCACATCGAGTTGGCAGCGTACATCCAACATGACTGCACATCGGGTTGAGCCAACATGGATGCACATCGGGTTCGCAGCGGATAGACAACATGGCTGGACATCAGAGTTGGCATTGGAAGTGAGCAACCATCTTGGGCGGTCATTCAGAAATTCATGGAAACGTCCATGAATAGTGAAGCAATCATGTCAATATGCTCTCTTTCCATACTTGTATAAATTCCATTAAGACATATATAGGGAGGGGTACTTGGTTGAAGGTGCATATACGGACCATGCACCAAGTGAGATAGACTTAAATATGTACAGCCATCACGGATGGACATTGCAGTAGCCTATAGGACAAACCCGGAAATACATACATCACGGCACTTCACAGGACTTTGCTCAGGAAATGGCCAGACATTAGAACCGAAATGTTGGCTGAACATTGTCAACGCATTGGCCAAGGACCAATGTTCTTTTTCCTACGTAACAGAAGCTTTGGATGAAGCTTCATCTCAGGCCATGGCACATATTTTAGCATGTTCCATGCTAAAATCACGGGTATCTACATTATTCACCCCTTTAAAGAATTTTGTCCCCGAAATTCAAAACAAAACTATCGTGGACAAACGCTTCGATTTGGATTTCCTGAGCAAAAGTCCCATACCAGATGCTTAGAAATCACGAGTTTCTTCAAGTTGTCATGAAAAACAACTTAGACATTATGAGCAAACGTCCCATACCGCCTGCCCAGGAATCCAAAAGAGTCCACAACGTCACTATGAATCTCAATTGGCCAGTTGCCAAAAGGATATCTCAACAGTGTATCCTAAATGTGCATCCCATACTACACACTCAGGAGTCCCTAAAGTTCTTAGTGATGTAATTGAAATGACAAGATCTTATTGCAGTATTGTGCGTAAAAAAATCCAGTTGCCCACCGTCCCTGACGGTCATCCAGGTTGCCACTCGTAAGTGGGATGCTATCCGGGCCTGCAACGCACATCATTGGCCAGTTGCCAACGTGTAGGGATGATCAGTTCTATTTTCTATCTATCGTCCCTGATGGTCTTTCGGATATCCACTCTTAATTGGGGTGCCACTTAGGCCAGGAAAACTCACAGCACTTAAACAAACAAGCTCAACTTGACTCGAAAAATAAATGACATTACAGTTACAAACTCTTTCCGCGTAAAAGTTGGCCTACTCTCCAACCTTTAGTTTTCCTTTCGAGAAAAATACTCGCCAATGAGTCTACTCCGCACAGTCCCTAGTGTTTTCTCGAAACTTGCTCTAATACCAACTGTGACAGGCCGGAAAATTACGCCTTTGGCGCATTGCCCCACATGCTGTAATCTCACTGATGCGCCATGATGAAGCTACGATCCGGGCCTTAAGTCTAGGAAAATGCACGTCCATTTTCCTTTGCAAGCATGCTCGTAGAGCATGATGCAGCTAACTTAGCTTTCACACTGTTCCAAACTTACCCTTATCCTCTAAAAGGTGTAAGGCCATAGGGCCAAGGCCAATGCGTTCTTGCATGCATCACTGGCTCTGCCTTATCGTAAGGAATCAATTCACTGAATTTCCTATCTAGCTGAGCAACCATCAAACTACTTAGGCATAGGCCGATCTAAGCCTTTTGCCAATTCCTTACCTTACCACGCTTACCAACTTCGTATAGCTTGATAGGAAGTATGAGCATCCACTTGCTGGCATGAAACTAAGCCTCATCAAGCGTGGACACAATCTTCTCTTGCGTCGAGCTACCGAGCTTAGATGATATGAGGGGCCAACGTTTTGGACCGGTAATGCTGCAACTCATTGCGACTGCCTACGTACCCTTCCCTACAATAAAGGGATCAAGCACAGACCGTAGTTCATCCACGAAAGGACAGAAGCTTAAGCCAACTCGTTTGCATGGATGTGGCCAATCAATAATAGTAATGGCCTAGTCTATATAGGCCGTTCCATCAAAATGCATCCAAGTGATGAATACTTGGTCTGCGGCATGGCATAGTGATTCCCATGTTTAAAACGCTCCATTAGTAAGGCTACATATCTATAAGTGAGGCTTAATCATCATTTATACTCTTCCGTCTAAGCTATGAAGCTTACTTGGTACATGGTCCGCATATGTACCTTCAACCAACTATCCCTACCTATATATGTTTAAAAGACATTTTTACAACTTAGATTGGGGGAGAAAAAATCATTCATCAACTCCCCAGGCCATGGTGACTGCACCTTACCACCCTGGCCAACTGCGATGTACGACCGTGATGGTTGTACATTCAATTCTGGCTCACAGGTCAGTTCTAATGTCCAGCCATAACGGCTGAACATTTCCTGAGCCGGATCCCGTGAAGGGCCGTGATGGCTGTACTTCCGACTTTGGCCCATAGGCCACACCAATGTCCAGCCGTGATGGTTATACATCTCTAAGACTATCTCACTTGGTGCATGGTCCGTATATGCACCTTCAACCAAGTACCCCTCCCTATATATGTCTTAACAGAATTTCTACAAGTATGGAAAGGGGAGCATATTGACATGCTTGCTTCACTATTCATGGTCGTTGCCATGAATTTCTGAACGACCGACCAAGATGGATGCTCACAGCCAATGCCAACTCCGATGTGCATCCATGTTAGTTGTCCACTGCCAACTCGGTGTCCAGCCATGTTGGTCGTACATTCCAGGGCCATCTACCTAACTGGCCTAATGCACCATTTGATGCAAGATTGGCTTTTTGCCCATGTGACTTCCAACTATTACCATATTGTCCTTAGACAATATGCCTACGCGATGTGCCTTACTTGGCACCAAATATGGCACCTGGCCAAACGCATCTTACTACGCAAAGGAAGCTTTGTACGGAGCTTCATCACAAGCAAATGGCGCATATTTTAGCATGCTCCATGTTAAAAACACGGGGTGTTACACCATGTGTAATGGTCAAGAGTGCACTCAGCAACAATTTTATTTACAAGTAGATGTAATATAAGAGCAAAGAGTAATGGTCCCAACGGATCTCCTTGCTGCAAACCCTATGCTGATGATAGAACTGCATCATTGTAGTAGATCCTAGCTGGCTTTGAGTAGAAGAATTCTATCTGAAAAAGCAGGGGTACAACAACCACACTCAATATTTCGCTTAGCAATCTGTATGGACTAACTCCAATATACTTTCAAGAGAATCAACTAGACTCAATATTAATAAAGTATATCAAAGAGTTATAATATCTCGATCTCTCGATTTAATCCTTACTCAAGCAAATAGAAATCTGCGAGTCTGATTAAATATAGGAGAGATTACTTGGATGGTACCAAAGACCAATATCCAAGTGTCAATCAGTGTCAATCAGTGTAAATCAACAACCAGAGGTCGGATATTCTAATTGATTGAACTAACACACAACCTGTGATATTTTAATTATATAACAAAATATAATGCGGAAAAGAAATAACACAGCCACCAGAATTTTTTTACGAGGAAATCGCAAATGCAGAAAAACCCCGGGACCTAGTCCAGATTGAACACACACTGTATTAAGCCGCTACAGACACTAGCCTACTACAAACTAACTTCGGTCTGGACTGTAGTTGAACCCCAATCAATCTCACACTGATCCAAGGTATAGTTGCGCTCCTTACGTCTCTGATCCCAGCAGGATACTACACACTTGATTTCCTTAGATGATCTCACCCACAACTAAGAGTTGCTACGACCCAAAATCGAAGACTTCAATAAACAAATATGTATCACACAAAGAAAAGTCTACAGTAATAGATAAATTTATCTCCCATAGAAATACCTACGAGTTTTGTTACGTCTTTTGATAAATCAAGGTGAACAGGAACCAATTGATAACCCGGACTTATATTACCGAAGAACAGCCTAGAATTATCAATCACCTCACAATAATCTTAATCGACGCGGCGAAAGAATATAGTGTAGAATCACAAACGATGAGACGAAGATGTTTGTGATTACTTTTATATCTTGCCTATCGGAGATATCAATCTCAAGCCAATCTTTACGATTGTACTCGTACGATAGAATATGCAAGATCAGATCACACAACTACAGGAAAGTGGTATCGGTCTGGCTTCACAATCCCAATGAAGTCTTTAAGTCGTTAACCTGGTTTACAAGAAGGAATCTAAGGTTAAAGTAAAATCGACTCTAGATAATACAACTAGTATCACACGTAAGGTGTGAGGATTAGATTTTTCCAGTTGCTAGAGTTCTCCCTTATATAGTCTTTCAAATCAGGGTTTGCAATCAATGTTAGCTTGATAACAAAGCATTCAATATTCACCGTTAGATGAAAACCTTATTACATTCAAGATAATATCTTTCAACCGTTAGATCAAAAACCTAGCTTATTATACACAAATGAAATGCGCGATTTTAGGTTTGTGTAACCATATCCAAACATGTACATTCGTTGGTTCAACAATATTTAACCAAATGGTTAGCCATATGATCACTTTCATATTAACCATATTCTTCTTTATCATAACTAGTTCAAATGACTCAAATGAACTAGTTAAAGAGTTATTCAATTGCTTAGATCTTATAGAAGTATACAAGACACAATCGAAGCAAAAACAATTTGATTCACTCGAATCGATTCATGAACTTTATGGTCACGGTTTGCAAACTTGCATTCCTTAGTTTATATAAGTTTAAGTTCACGAATAATCATCTTTAGAAATAACCAACTCAAGTACGCGGACTTAAGTTCCCGGAAGAGTTTACAAACTCCAGCAGATTTTCTCGGGTCGAGAACCTCCGACAGTTCGCGGACTGGTTTTCTGGTTTTCCTGATCAACAAAGTAAGCATACTTTGGTTCAAGGAATAAAGACTTATACATATATGTGTTACCACACAATGCTTATATCCAACAGTGGTTATATATTCTAAACTCTTATTTCAATCATTGAAGAATTCTTAGAGGACGTTATATAGTTGTTATTCACAAACCATTTTTCGTCAAAGCCATTTTCAAGTGATTGAAACATAATATGACATTTGTCACTAGGTAAAGATGAACTTGGCCAAAGCGAAAGCTTAACAACACATATTTCGAGAAATAGATAGGCGAGATAAACTCGGATCGAAATAGAAAATGTTTATAATCAAAGTCTATATAGCAAAAAGACTTTTGTCTCAATATAGGATATAAAGTAGATAGACTTTTGAGTGATTTTAGTCGATGAAGTTCCACCAGTTCCTTGAGTAGTTCTTCATCTTGTATGATGATCGCCATGGAGTTCTTGAGCTCAACTACACTTTTTATCCTAGTCCGAGACTTAGCTATAGTAGACTAGAAATCAATACTTATAGTTTTGATCACTAACATTGAAAACACATGCTTGAGATAGCAACGCATGCGAGTTCGACCGAGCAGTGCTCTAAAATATCCCCCTTTGTCAACTTAGTGACAAAACTATTAATGCATATGGAATACAAAAATAAATAATACATTTTTGTAGATCCTATCCACATGCCTAATATCCAACATTACTCGAAATCTTCGTCACTTCCAAATACTCCAATGATTCCAAAGGTTGTAAGTTTAGCATCATCGTTGTTGAAAATTCGTAGCTATAACAGTGAGAAAACAGAATTCTCGATCTTTGTTATACAGTGTCATAGTAACATTATGTAGTATCAAAGTTCAATTGTATCACAACTTCGAAAACAATACTATGGTGATATGTATCACTCCCCCTTAGTCAATACTCTATCTCACATGGAAACCACTCCCCCTTACATAATGATCCGAAAACCATATGTATTTGTAGTGTGAACTACATATTAATTCTCCCCCTTTTTGTCAATAAAATTGGCAAAGGTACAAGAACAAGATCCTCATGAAAATTTCCATAGAGACATTTCATGACCAAAAGAAAGCACATATCAACTTATTTAGATGCAATCATATATCCGAAGCTAAATGCTTTCATCAAGGAGTTTATAAAGATACAAGATAACCCTTATAATATTCCACAACCGCACTCCCCACAAAGATTTGGCAATTAAGAACAAGTTCAATTAAGAAATCTACCCCATAATATGTCATTCTTGAAAGAACAACAAGAGCGACCTTAATTTCGTGAGAAAAGAAGGATTTAATTTGACCTAACACACTAAGATTTTTTGACAGAAAATCAACCTACTGAAACAAATGCAGAATCGAAGTAGACACTTACTGGAGTTATAAACTCAATTGCCCAAAAGATCGAGATAAGCACAGGGTCAAGAGTTATAGAAACAACTAATGAACCAAAATAACACCAATAGACTGTTGTAAGTGTTGAAACGTAGCAGTGTCTAATGGCTTGCTGAGAATATCAGCCAATTGTTGTTCGGAAGGCACAAAATCCATATTTATGATACCATTTTCATAAATATCTCGAATAAAATGGTACCTTATATCAATGTGCTTTGTTCTTGAGTGCTCAACGGGATTCTCAGTGATTCGAATCGTACTAGAGTTATCACAAAAGATTTTCATTACTCCAGTATCAATGATATAATCAGCTATCATTTGTTTCATCCATAGGAGTTGAGTACAACATGAGCCAGCAGCAATATATTCTACTTCACATGTAGACATGAATTGTGAATTTTGTTTCTTGCTATGCCAAGCCACAAGATTCAGTCCTACATAGTAGAAACCTCCTGATGTACTTTTTCTGTCTTCTACACATCCTGCCCAATCAGCATCTGAATAAGCAGAAAGGTCAGTGTTAGTATCAAAAGTGTAAGATATACCATACTCGACCGTGTGATTTACATATCGTATGATCCTCTTTGCAGCTGCAAGATGAGATGCCTTAGGATTTGCCTGAAATCTAGCAGAACAACCAACACTAAAAGAAATATCATGCATCGTAGTTGTAAGATATAAAAGGCCACCAATAATAGATCGATACAATTTTTGGTCCACTTTTACTCATTTTTCATCTTTGTGCAGTTTTCCAGTAGTGGGCATAGGTGTCAGTTTTAGAGTTGACTTATCCAGACCAAACCTTGAAACAAGATCCCTTGCATATTTTTCTTGGGATAAGTATATTCCATCCTTATGTTGTTTAATTTGTAATCCTAAAAAGAACTTTAACTCACCAACATTGCTCATTTCAAATTCTTTAGCAGGAGAGACTTGGAAATCCTTTGCAAGTTTCTCAGACGTCGAGCCATAGATGATATCACCTATATAAACTTGACCAATGACAACATCTTTCCCAATCCATTTGGTAAACAATGTTTTATCAGCTCCGCCTCTTGAAAAACCTTTCCTAATAAGAGAAGTGGTAAGTTTTTCAAACCAAGCTCTAGGTACTTGTTTTAACCTATATAATGCCTTTTTAAGCTTAAGAACATGATCTGGGAAATCAAGGTTTGCAAACCCCTTAGGTTGAGCGACATAGAATTCTTCCTTTAAGATTCCGTTTAGGAATGTGGATTTTATATCCATCTGAAACAACTTAACCTTAAGAAAACAAGCATCAGCTAGTAATAACCGAATGGAATCAAGGCGTGCCACAGGAGAAAAGGTTTCATCAAACTTGATTCTTTCAATCTGTGAGTATCCTTGAGCGACAAGTATGGCTTTATTTCTGACAATTGTGCCAAATTCATCAGACTTATTCTTTAATATCCATTAGTACCAACAATATTGATACTGGAGGGACAAGGTACAAGTTTCCATACATCTTGTATTTGAAATTGATTTAAATCTTCATGCATCGCATTCACCCAAAAGGTATCGCTAAGATCTTCATCAATATTTCTTGGTTCTACTTGTGAAAGATAACAACCAAAATTGCAAATATTTTGAAGTTGTCCTATTGTCTTAGCTGTAGAATCCCTTCCTCCAATAATACTGTTGGGATCATGATTCCTTTGAACCCAGAGGTGTCGTGGAGGGACACGTTCTTGTTCAAGAGGAGCAGCCTGATCAGTGCTCTTCTCCTCGTCACTAGAAATATCAGGATCAGTAACCTTTGGGATAACTTCAACTGATTTTGGGATTTCTTTGACTTTATCAATTGTCTCAGTTGGAGGAAATTCAGCAGGAGGATTATCATGATGAAAATTACTAATGTCATCAATGATAACATTTGCAGATTCCATCATGATATGGGTTCTGAAATTAAACACTCGAAAACCACGACTATCAGAAGCATATCCAAGGAAGATACCTTCATCACTTTTGGTATCAAATTTCCCTCTCTGTTATCGATCTTTTAGAATGTAGCAAATGCTTCTGAACACTCTAAGATAGTGCAAGTTTGGTTTTCTACTGTACCACAACTCATAAGGAGTGTTTAGGGTTTTAGACTGTAAGTAGACACGGTTGATCAAATAACAAGTTGTGAAGATAGCTTCTCCCCAAAACCTTAAAGGTAAGTTTTTGTTATGGAGCATTACCCTGGCCATTTCCTGAATGTTCCTATTTTTTATTTCAGCAACTCCGTTAGCTTGAGGAGTGATGGGTGGTGAGTATTGTTGAATGATTCCCAGTTCGTCACAAAATTCAAATACCTTAGTGTCATTGAATTCAGTTCCACAGTTGCTTCTAATTTTCTTTAGTTTGCGACCTTGTTCGTTCTGGATTCTTTTAACAATAATCTTGAATTCATCAAGGGTTTCATTCTTATGAGATAGGAATGCAACCCAAGTGAACCTGGTGTTATCATATACCATAATCAAAGCATACTTCTAACCAGCAACTGTGGGTTATTGAATTGGTCCGAAGATATCCATATGAATTAAATCAAGAGGAGCTTTAGTGAGAATATCTCGAGATAATTTATGGTGAACTTTCGTTTGTTTACCCTTTTGACAGGCACCACATACACCATCAATCTTTGCATTAATTTTGGGAACGCCTCTAACAAGTTTTTGTTAATGATCTTAGTTAGAAGACAATAATTGATGTGACCAAAAAACTCATGCCAAAGATGTGTAGATTCCACCTTAGTCAAATTTCAACAATTATTGAACTGAGTATCCAGAAGATAACACTTGTTTTTACCACGAGTTCCCTGAAAAATTACTTTGCCAGTTTTATCTACAATGTCACATCCATTTGCATTGAAGACAACTATATGGCCCTTGTCACAAATTTGACTAATAGAAAGAAGATTTGCAGTCATACCTTTTACGTATACTACATCATGGATTTCAGATACGCCCGTTAGTTTGATCATCCCCTTCTTGCTTATGTAGAAACAACTCCCATCACCAAATGTCACGGGACCTCCTTCATAGTCGCTGGAAGAAACAAACCATGTGAGATTACCTGTCATATGTATGATACACCCACTCTCAAGAAACCACTGAAAGGGTGATGTTGATTTTAAAGCAAAAGCTCCCATACTATCAGTACTTTCCTGTTTAGAATTTCTTGTTAGTTTTGTACATCCTTTTAGAGAAGCAACTGTTTCTTTAGTTATCTTGTGAAGATTACATGCAACATCTATGTTCTTTTGAAACACATACAAGTATGTTGAAAGTGATTAGAGTAATCATAAAACAAACATGGGCCAACATCTTTAGGATTGTCTAAGTAGTTCTGAGTCATATCAGTTTTTACAACACCTGAACGTGGTTTATAAACTGACTTACGACTATCCTTCATAGAGGAACTACTAGAGTTATTCAAATCCATCAAAGGTATTTTGATAGACTTCAAATCCTTAAGTATTGCAATTTCTGCAACAAGATCAGAGTTGATCTGGATTTGTTCATCCAACCTTTTCTGGAGAATGACCAGTTTATCAGAAATTCTTCTGCGATTGTTTTTTAAACCTGGTGAAGCTTTTCTAAAGACTTTACTGTCCATTTAGTCAGATCACTACAAACACAGACTTGTAAGGTCTTTGAACGTGTTTGCCTGCTCTGATACCAATTGACAAAGCGAGGGTACAACAACCACACCCAATATTTTTCTTAGAAATCTGTATGGACTAACTCCAATATACTTTCAAGAGAATCAACTAGACTCAATCTTAATAAAGTATATCAAAGAGTTATAATATCTATATCTCTCGATTTAATCCTTACTCAAGCAAATATAGGAAAAATAACTTGGATGGTACCAAAGACCAATATCCAAGTGTCAATCAATGTAAATCAACAACCTGAGGTCGGATATTCTAATTTATTGAACTAGCACAAAACCTGTGATATTTCAAATATATAACAAGATATAATGCAGAAAAGAAATAACACAGACACCAGAATTTTGTTAACGAGGAAACCGCAAATGCAGAAAAACCCCGGGACCTAGTCCAGATTGAACACACATTGTATTAACCCGCTACAGACACTAGCCTACTACAAACTAACTTCGGTCTGGACTGTAGTTGAACCCCAATCAATCTCACACTGATCCAAGGTACAGTTTCGCTCTTTACGTCTTTGATCCCAGCAAGATACTACGCACTTGATTCCCTTGGCTGATCTCACCCACAACTAAGAGTTGCTACGACCCAAAATCGAAGACTTCAATAAACAAATCTATATCCAATAGAAAAGTCTACAGTAATAGATAAATCTGTCTCCCACATAAATACCTACGAGTTTTGTTCTGTCTTTTGATAAATCAAGGTGAATAGGAATCAATTGATAACCCGGACTTATATTCCCGAAGAACAGCCTAGAATTATCAATCACCTCACAATAATCTTAATCGACGAGGCGAAAGAAGATATTTTGGAACCACAAACGATTAGATGAAGATGATTGTGATTACTTTTATATCTTGCCTATCGAAGATATCAATCTCAAGCCAATCTTTACGATTGTACTCGTTCGATAGAATATGCAAGATCAGATCACACAACTACGAGAAAGTAGTATCGGTCTAGCTTCACAATCCCAATGAAGTATTTAAGTCGTTAACCTGGTTTACAAGAAGAAACCTAAGGTTAAAGGAGAATCGACTCTATCTAATACAACTAGTATCACACGTAAAGTGTGGAGATTAGGTTTTCCCACTTACTAGAGTTCTCCCTTATATAGTCTTTCAAATCAGGGTTTGGAATCAATGTTAGCTTGGTAACAAAGCATTCAATATTTACCGTGTTTGTGGGTGAAAACTGTATCTGCTGATCTTGGTAATTTTGGGTATGTGGATGAGAAACAAATCTAAACCCAAAACAATGTACTGCACGGGAGTACTTTTGATTCGAGAGATCAATATGTACAATCCTGGCCTAAACTAAGAAATGGACGTTACAGGCTTGCTTCGGTCACAAAGTGAAGGAGAAGGGGAGGGAAGAGAATAAAGTGTTGAGACCAGAATAGTTGATTCCGGAAGTTTGGGTGTTTCGTGACTTGTATCATCAAGTTGAACTGGCTAGCTAAATGAAAAGCTATCAGATGATTTCTGGATGTTGTATTATTCTCCTGACCAAAACTTGTTGTTTGGTGGAAATAGGTGAGACTTATTTATATAAGTCGCAGCAAAACGTACCTTGGTCTCGTAGGAAGTGGAAACGGTTGAGTGGTGGAAGAAAAGAGTAACGGGTAACGCCTGGAATTGATGTTTCCATAATGAAGTATAATTTTCACCATTACTTCTTTCCATTACTAACCACCTCGCTTTATGACACTTTCTTTTAACGGGCCTATTGCACGCCACACGCTGTAGACCGACATACCAATACCCGGATGAGTGTTTTCATGGAAAACATGTAGCACTTTGCTACGTGTGTCAAGTTAAAATTGAGAGGCTTTCCGTAAGTGAATAGCATGTGATGCTATTATGCTTGTCTTGGATGGTCGCTTAAAACTTGCCACAAGCTCGCCGGCTTGGTGGAGGACTTGGACGGCTGAGATCGCATCTCAGGAGGAAGAGTGGCCATTGATTACGGCCTCATCTTGTTGTATAGCAAAGTGGCGCCATTGGTATAGTAGTGCCTGGTGGAGCCATGGCATAAAGGCATGCTAGTGGCATGCCAGTGGCGTATCCATGGCATAGTGGCATGCCAATAGCGTAGCTGCGGCATAGCGGCATGCTAGTAGTTGTGGCATGGTGGCATGTCAGGGGCCGTGGCATAACGACATGCTAGTAGATGTGAGATGGCATGCCAGTGGACGTGGAATAGCGACATGCTAGTATCCGTGGCATGGTGTCATGCCAGTGGACGTGGCATAGCGACGTGATAATAGATGTGGCATAGTGGCATGCTAGTGGACGTGGTATAGCGACATGCTAGTAGCTGTGGCATGGTGGCATGCCAGTGGCTGTGGCATAGCATCATACCAGTGGCATGGCCACGTCTGTAGTGTTGTAGCATGGCCAAGGTTAAGATTTGGCTCCGTGACTAAGGTTAAGGCTTGACGGCATGGCCAAGGTTAGGGTTTGGTGTCGTGACCAAAGAATTGGCATCGTAGCCAAATTAGGGTTTGGCGACCTGGACGGCATGGCTCGTGCATGCTAGTGGCGCAGTGGTGCAACTGGCACCCGGTGTGACCATGACCACTGGATTTGGTGGTTGGTCGCCTAAAAGTTGCCACAAGTCTTTCAGTTTGGTGGAGAACTTGGACGACTGAGATTGCATCTCAGGAGTAAAGGTCGCCGTCGATCATGGCCATGGACATTGAAATTTTGGCATGTTGGTGTGGAAATCTTTCCTAAATTAGGGTTTGGATTTTCGAAACCCTAATTAGCCTATATGGCATGTCGCATGCCGCGAGTGGCCAGGTTTGACGCGTCTGGCATGTGTGCCTGGCATGTGTGCGCGTTTTGGTATGTGCGCATTTGACGCGTTTTGGTATGCGCATTTGGCGCCTTTTTGGGAAGCCAATTGGCTTTGCGGCCATCTGGCGCGGTTTCCTTCTTTTCAACACTGTGGCGAGTTTGGAGCAACCTGATTTGTTAATCTAAGAGGGTCGGCCAAGCATGGGCGGGGCTACACTTCTGGTGTGAGTGTGGCGGTTTTAGAGCGACCTGATTGGTCGATGGGAAGTGGGGACGGCAAGCTAGGGCGTGGCCAAACTTCCAGTGCGATGTGGCATATTTTAATCGCCTAGTTTGGAAAAGCATAGTTTTCGACCAACGGGGTCTAATGTACTGCGCGGGGCGCGAAACCCTAATTTTGCAAATCAGTAGGGTTTATGAGTTTTTTATGAGTTATCACAATAATTGGCTGGATTTTGTATGCTGCCATAAAAATCCTTATCTATAGAATGTGGTGTGTTTTCCGCCTAAGCATTTCATGCGATGGCCTTAACTTTGGTACTTGGAGGTTCGTGCTACTCCGCTGCGAGTGAACAGAAATCCGTCATGCCATACCGATATTAAGGGTTCTTCCCGGGAACATAGCACATGAAAGTAGTCAGTGAGTCTTGTATTGGCGAGGTGCCGAAATTTACAGAGTGTTTGGGGTGGTTGCAATATTCGCCAGTCTGGATAAATTTCATGTAAATATATTGAATGGGTCAATAAATATGTTGGTGGATAGGTTAGCACTCACGGCACCGTTTCCTTGCAGAGTGACGTCATATGCAAGGTTTTACGATTTTAACCCTAAGCTAAAAACCGCCATCAACACACCGTTAGATGATAACCTGATTAGATTCAAGCTAATATGTTTCCACCGTTAGATCGAAAACCTATCTTGTTACACACAAATGAAAAGCACGATTTTAGGTTTGTGTAACCGTACCCAAACATGTGCATTCGTTGGTTCAACAATAGTTAACCAAATGGTTAGCCATATGATCACTTTCATATTAACCATATTTTTATTTACCGTAACTAGTTCAAATGACTCAAATGAACTAGTTAGAGAGTTGTTCAATTTCTTAGATCTTATAGAAGTATACAAGACACGATCGAAGCAAAAATTATTTGATTCACTTGAATCGGTTCATGAACTTTATAGCCACTGTTTGCAAACTTGCATTCCTTAGTTTATATAAGTTTAAGTTCACAAATAATCGTATTTAGAAATAACCAACTCAAGTACGCGGACTTAGTTCGCGGAATTAAGTTCCCGGAAGAGTTTACAAACTCCAACAGATTTTCTCGGGTCGAGAACCTCCGACAGTTCGCGGACTGGTTTTCCGATTTCCTGATCAACAAAGTATGCATACTTTGGTTCAAGGAATAAGGACTTATACATATATGTGCTACCATACAATGCTTATATCCAACATTGGTTATATATTCTAAACTCTCATTTCAATCATTGAAACATTCTTAGAGGACGTTATATAGTTGTTATTCACAAACCATTTTTCGTCAAAGTCATTTTCAAGTGAATAAAACATAATATAACATTCATCACTAGGTAAAGATGAACTTGGCCAAAGAAAAAGCTTACCAACAAATATTTCGAGAAATAGATATGCGAGATAAATTCGGCTTGAAATAGCAAATGTGTATAATCAAAGACTATATAGTAAAACGACTTTTGTCTCAAGATAGAAGATAGAGTAGATACACTTTTTAGTGATAGATAAGTTCAAGTCTCCACATACCTTTTAGTCGATGAAGTTCCACCAGTTCCTTGAGTAGTTCTTCGTCTTGTATGACGATCGCCATGGAGTTCTTGAGCTCAACGACACTTTCTATCCTAATCCGAGACTTAGATATCATAGACTAGAAATCAAGACTTATAGTTTTGATCACTAACATTGACAAACATGTTTGAGATAGCAACGCATGCGAGTTCGACCGAGCAGTGCTCTAACACTATCCACTTTGATATGTTGGGACATTTGGATATAACCTCATTGATTAATACAGTCATGTTCACCAAATTGAAAGCATTAGTGAAATATATAAGCATCATAGTCATGTTATCATGGATACCTTCGTCTCTACAAGCTTTTTTGCTGAGTGTAAAATACCATCATCCCCACATTGTATTCCAACACCAAACTGGAGATTTCCTAGATATGTGGTCATGTCCTTGCACATAGATGTGGCAGCCATCTTGGAAGATAGTCTTCTCCAAATTGTACCCACTGCAATGGGTCTCAATCCCCCGCCTGGCTTGAGCAAAGGTGTTAATGGTGCACTAGATACATACTCACCAAGGATTGCAGGACACCTTCCCTCTAACCATCAAATTAACAACACCTGTAATAGAATGGAAGAGGTCATCTGCAACATCTGCTGCAGCACCACCAAGAGCATCCAGCAAATGTTGGACTCTAAGACCATCTCTCTCACATGAAATTCATTTTGGGAAGATCTTCAATGCCTGTAATACAGACTTGGAGTCCACGGATAATGCAGTTGCGGAGGGATTATTATTACTCCCTTTTTCCCAAGAAAAGGTGATAATTTCCTGCTCTATTTTTTTCCAAATAGATTGGTACTTAATATTTAACAAGGCTATATTCCTTAAATTTTCATTTTGATTGATTAGTATTCCTAAATCTTAGTCTAAGAAATATATATAATTTGATAGTCATTATTATAATTGTTGCTTAAGCCTTTATAAATACTTTCCAACTATATAAGATTTACAAATACTCGTGTATTATTTTGAGGGACATGTGTTATTTTTGAATTGTGTTATAGTATTATAGAAGGGTACAAATAAAAAAACACCTACAAGTTACCGTCTTTAGGTAGTACGCTGAGTTTATAACAACTGAATCTAGATAGCGGGCATATTACTAGTATCACTAAAATGGTGAACACTAGCCGATTACAGTTCAATACTGGCCATAATGTTAAGGGTACATTAATTAAATGCCCCTATAATAGAGGCCCAACACAAATACCCTCCCCCAAATAATTATACCCTCCCTTGAAAAACACTGATTGTTAGATTTCGATTGTTCCCCTCAATATAATTAAAGATTATACCGTTATGGCACATTTACTGTTGTATCTGTTTCTCATCATTTGCACGATAATTATACAGTTGTTGTTTACAGTTGATGATTCTGTAAAACAAGAGAAGTTACAGTTGATATTGATGTTGATGTTAAACAGTAGATTAGGGTCAACAATGGGAGTTGATACCATATTGTACCAGTAACATGGTTTAAGAATAGTAATTAATTCAATTTATGGGATTAACAACAAAAGTTGATGCCATATTATAGCAGTAAAATGGTTCAACAACAGAACTTGATCCATTAATGTTGTTGTTCTCTGAGTTCTTCATGCTAATGTTTATGCTAATGCTAATGTTGTGATTATTGAAGAATTTGTTTTGAGGTTGGTTCTCTTTCACATGGAAGGATAGATATGAACAAGTTGTGCTAATTGATGTTGATTGTAGTTGAGTTTGGTTCTGCTTCATCTAAGACTATATATGAACAAGTTATAGTAATTGTTGTTAGTGATTCTAAATGAATGAATGAACTACAAATAATAACTTACAAAATCATGTCATGTAATATCTGTTTTGGTTATAGAAGAATTTGTTTTGAGGTTTGTTCTCTTTCATGTAAGGATAGATATGGACAAACTGTGGTAATTCTTGTTATAATTGTTGTTGTTGGTGTCAACAACAGTAGTTGATGCAATATTATACATGTAACATGGTTCAACAACAGAAGTTGATCCAATTAATGGGATCAACAACATGAGCTGATGCCATAAAACTGAAAACCAACTATAATTATAAAAGTAAAATGAGATCAGAAACAGTAGTTGATCACATAAAATGGAATCAACAACAGGAGTTGATACCATTTGATGGTATCAACAACAGGAGTTATACAAGTAAATTGTTGTCAACAACAGGAGTTGATCCAATTAGATAGGATCAACAACAGATATTGATCCCTTTTTACTAACTGTTCAGTTGTTATTGTGTTGATTATTGAATGAATAAGAAGGCTGACTAGATTAATGTTGTTTTAAATAAATGAAAGGAATGAGAAGATCGCCAAGGATAAATGCGAAGAGTGGAGAAGAAGATGATTCACAACCGACTGATGAAAATGTATCCCCCAAAAGGAAGAGGGTGAACAAGAATTTATTGGTTGAAGAACATATATAGGTTGAACCGCAACAAGATGTAAAAACCAAAAGGAAGAGAGTAAACAAGAAATTATTGGAAGAAAGAAGAACAAAGCAGAAATATGATAAACCAGCAAAAGAGATACAAGAAAATTAAAAAGAAGAAGAATCACAAAACATTGATAAAGATATAGCAACAGAGCGAAAGAGAGAGAACAACAAGAATAAGAAAAATGAAGAGGAACCATTAGGTAAAAGAAACAAGAAGAAGATAATTGAAGAATAATAAGAAGAGGAATAAGAAGATTCAGATGAATAAGAGAACGAATCAGAGGAGGGGGAAGAAGAATCAGAGGAAGAAAAAGTAACCGAGGAAAATAAAGAATCATATGCGAAGCCGTAAAAGGAAATGAAAGGTAACAATATTGAGTTATGTTTTATGCTTCCATATGATTAAGTTGTTTAACTATTAAAAAAAATAAGTAAATGGTCGAGTTGCATGTATGCAGTTAGGCCAAGGGAGAACGAAGTTACATTCAAAGGAGGTCTCATTCCATTAGTTGAAATGGGGAGTTTTCTATACAAGTTGTTTGAAGAAGAAGAAGAAGAAGAAGGAAATAAGAAGAAACCAATCCTTGCAAATGCACTGAAGGCCATTCCTTTATGGGACTTCATCATCCCATTCTACACAGCAGACATCAACAGTATAGTGACTCCTAAATGGTTCAAAAGAATCAATCTTTCAATGCGGATGCTGCTTAGTGGATTTAATAAGGAAACGAAGAACATCGCATTTGGAGATCCCAAAAAGAAGAAGACTTATACATAGTGCTCTCTGGATGCAAGGGAATTTGCGTTGATCTTAAAAATTAGACGAATTATAGAGAGTGAAGATTTCAAGAAAAAACTCAAATCAAGGCACCAAGATGAATGCAGGGAATTCTTGAATACCAAGTTCAGACCAGACAAAGAGCCAGATTGTAAGGATAAAATAACTAAGACTGAGGATGAAAACAAAATAAAAATTGCAGCTAGAGATGATTTCGACCCAGAGTATTTTGTTAGACTTTTTTCATGTGGTTGTGTGCGGTGTTTTTCTTCCCAGATTCTGGAACAACAAGCTTTACGAGGAAATGGTTACCTCATGTTCTACAAATGGATAAAGTGTCATGGCCAGATCACATTGTAGAATATTTAATTTCAAACATCTCAAAACAAAAAGGAATAAAATGGATTGTTATCGGATGCACTACAATGCTATCGGTAAGTAAAAGACATTTATATCAAAGTAAAATGTTTATATTTGTATATAGTACAATGTTGCATGCAGTATGTAAAAACTAACCTCTTTCATTTCTCTGCATCCAGTATTGGTTATGTGAACACACTGGGAACTACATTGAGAAGAGGGAGGGTTTTGAAACCAGAACTCCGAGATTCCTAAGATGGAACTAGCACACATTTTTCATGAAACTTCGCAATGAATTTGGCGAGAAAGCTAGTAAGAAATAGACATGACTTGGTTTGAGCATAAGGTAATTTTTTTTCTTACTCTCTTTAAATTTCCTAGTACAGAATACTGATTTTTTTTGTGTAAACAATGGAAGTTGATCCCAGCAAATGGATCAACTTCCATTGTTGACACAAAAAAAACTGAAATCTACTAGAGAAAAGATTGATTATGAACATTTTTGTGTATTTGTGTATTTAAATTAGAGCTGGTTCAGATTAGGATTAGGAAAACAAGTGTGATTATAGATGATAGAGTTAAATAAATGATACTGAGTTGCCATATGAAATGTGATTACAGATTTTGTGTATCAACAATGAAAGTTGATCCCCAACTAATGGAATCAGCAACCAAAGTTGCCACGATATCTGAAATGTATTATAGATTTTGTGTATCGACAATAGAAGTTGATCCAATTGTATGAAGTCAACAACAAGGTTTACATAGTAACTGAAATGTACCCCAGTTTGTTTGTGTCAACAGTGGAAGTTGACCCCAAATGAATTGAATCAACAACCAAAGTTGACATCATATCTGAAATGTACTCCACTTATATATTGTTGTAATTTCATATACGTCGCACCTCACTCGAGGGCTACGCACCCTCGTGAAAGATATGTTAAGGGTATAATGTGAGAGAAAAAATATTATTGCCAAAAAAATACTTTGCTCAAGGTATTTGTCACGGGTTTGCAGGTTCATGAATATTTTGTTGATCCGGTTACAAAAGATAAGATGTATTTGATTGACCTGTCAGCACCAACACGAGAATTGGAAGTAGAGAGGAAGAGGAATGAGGAGCTGGAAGAACAAAACTTGTATCTTGAATGTGACAAGCAGGAAATAACTTATCGACGAAGGGGACAAGCAAAGATATTGATGAAAAACATAATCTTCATGAAGAAAATTATTGGCAATAACAAGGACAAGATTTAGTTGCAGCCTGCAGATGAAGTGAGACTTGAAGATATTGCTAAAGAAGTGAAGGAATGGAATGAAAGGTAGACACATCTCCAGAGAGCAAGATCAGAGAGTACTCAACAGGAATTCAGAAGAGCATCCAAAGATTTGTTAGAGACTGACTTAAGTCCGGTGGAGAATACAAGTGAAGAACCATCTGGTGGTGAAGCTGACTTGAACAATGCAAATGACAAACCACAAACAGATGGAATGAATGTAGAAGAACCATATTCAAGTCAGATCACCTTGTCACTGTCATATGCAGGTCAAAATGATTTGGAAAAAAATGTTTCAAGGGGTTTCAAAGTGGACTAAACTTCCAGGCACATCCTTTGGTATCAGATCCCTTGGAAAATTGGAGGATGGGATTCGATGCAGGAAGAGAAGAAAAAATAAGACAAGAAGAAAATCTTCAGATAACTAATGTGATTGCAGAGATTGGTAACTCAGTTGAACAGTTAGAAGAGGAGAATGAAGTGAAAGAAGGAGAAAGGAATAAAAACATGCAGGAAGCGGAGATCATAGGAGATGTAGTTGTTTATTCAACTCCTCCAATTAACGTTATACTTCCTGAAATATCGGATTATGTCTCTACAGGTACTATTTTAACTCAGTTGAAGAAGTAATCAATCTAAAAGACATATTAGTTAATCTAAGAATTGTATGTTATGCACAGTTTGGGTAATATATTGATTTGTTATGAATTAATTTGTTTGGTTTATGAATGAAAATGACTGAATGTTAGTATTAAAGATACCAGGTATGTACACCTAATTGATTTCTATACATGCATTTTTATTTTTTTTATTAAGTGTCAACAATGAAAGTTGATCCATGAAAGCAATGGATCAAAAAATAATGAATGATCAGCTTGTTATCAAGAAGAGGATGAGTGTTAGCATTGCAGGGTATTTACAGATAAAACCATGCATACTTTTTTATTTTTTTAAGTGTCAAAAGTAGATGTTGATGTAATAATGTGGGGTAAACAATGGAAGTTGATCCCATAGAAAGGACAAACAACAATTGTTGATCCCAAAAACAATGGGTCAACAATGATATGTTGATACTGTTTACATAAGATTGTTTCTTTTTAATCTAATCAGATCATTTCCCTATAGGTACTACCCCAAGCTCGGTGCGATCACTGCCAGAATATTTACTCCTACTCCTCCACAATAGATGGAAGATGCTCTGACACAACAAACGGAATATACCCCTACACAGCAAACAAAAGAGGGTGTTCTGAAACTCCAGAGGACGATAATGTATTAGAAGGGCTTAAAGTGCTATACCAATTAGATGAAATTGGTGGGCCAACTGAATAGGAAGACACCACCCCAGACGATGATTCTGAAGCGATGTAGAGCCAAAGGAATCAGTGCGACAATATTGGAAGAGCGGGGAGGTATAACACAAGGTCTTCAAGGAAGCTTCCAAATAAATACACGCCTCAAGGTAAAGTGAACAAGGGGAAGAAAGGAGGAAAGGGAAAGAATAAGAAGAAGGGCGGAGGTGTTGAAGAACCGGAAATAATCGACCTCGACAATTACATTGATGTGACGCCACCAGAGCCAACAAAGCTGAAGAAGCCAGAAAAACTCAAACTCTGGAAATCCTGCAACGAGGAAGAACAAAAGGTCCTTCGTTCATTCTTTGAGAAAGCGACAGAAAGGTAAGTAACTCTATAACAACTTGCCTATTTATTTATAGGTGTAAACAATAAAAGTTGATGCCATGGAACATCTACGAGAAAATGGTTGTAATCCAAGTTACAGTTAGAATTTCTACTATGTTATGTCATGATATTAATACTTCCATTTGAAAAATGTAGTGAGAGAACATGTAACTTTTATTTCAACAATGGGGTGGAAGAGATCGTCTATGGAAAGCATATCCAAGCTCTAATGGATGACCAAAACATTAACAACGAGATTTTTGATTACTACATCAACATGCTACAAGGAAAGATGCAAGATCCAAGTAAGCCGAACTACTACGGGAAGAAGCATTTGATTTCTGTCTACGAGTGCTTATGTAAGTAACGAAAACTCTTAATTTATCTTTTCAATAACTTGTTAGATCAACTTATTTAGGTTTATATTATCGTAGTTGAAATCTTATTTAGGTGAGATGAAACAATTTAGTGTGATAGGAATGGTTCAAGTATACATGAATGAATTATTGTTAATTTGATAAAACGTTTATGATATACTTGTTTTTATCTAATATCAAAAACAAACTAATGTCAAGAATATGATGCGGCAACTGATGAGGGGCGCAATATACCAAAGATGCCACGAAAAGGGAGGAATGTGCAACTCGGGTAAGGGAGAATTACCTAGTGAATGGCGATGACACATTCCTGCTCATACCAATGTGTCTCCAAGACAAGGATAAGAACCATTCCATTGGGTGCTGCTTGCACTAATAGCTGGAAGATGATCAATTTTCAACACCATATATCACAACAAAGGATACAACAAACAATACTGCGTCATGGTACAACCGTTGACTGATATCCTGAACAACATGGGAAAAAAGATGTTGAGATAGGTGGACCATTAAGTACATATTTTGACCACTACCATGTACCAACACAACAAGGGTTGGACTTTGCAATCCTCAATAGCTTGTTCATGAAATGTTTGGTGAAGCGTGGACACTGCTGGGATCTAAATGGCAAGAGCATCGAATACCATGAGAAGATAAACAAGAATAGAATGAAGATGGCTGCCAGGATGTTAGCTGAATTTGATGCATGGAAACCAGCTTTCGAAATTACTGACACACCTGAAGAAGAAAAAGAAGTACAACAACTTAACGACTCAGTCGAAGAGGTTAAGGAAGCAGCACAACTTACTGATTCGGTTGAAGAAATACTCAATATACAAGATTCTGTTGAACCATTAGATTAATGCAACATAATTTTCATGATCTGAAAAAAGAAACATCTTAGGTGTAGTTTAACATATCATGGTAAGTAAAATGTAGGTCTGCTCATTGGAATTTAGTTTGAAAAGACATCTTATACTTACTGTAAAGAAATGTCTGAAGGTATGTTTATGTTATGAAACAATTTGGACGATGTGTTTAGTGCTGGTTTTTTATGAATTAATATTAGTATTAGTTTGCTTTGCTTTGCTTTGCTGATTTCTATCCATCTTTATAAATGAATGGTTTTGTTATCAAGTGAATGAATGTTCGTAGTAAAGATTGCAGGTGTGCACAACTAATGGTGTTAACTTGTGTACACAGATAAAACCATGCAAATTTTTTTCTTTTTATTGAGCATCAACAATGGAAGTTGATCCATTTTTGGGATCAACAATGGTAGTTGATCCCAACATATCAATGGGTTAAAAAAACAATTGATGAATAAGTGATTGGTTTATCATCAAGTGAATGAATGTTGGTAGTAAAGATTGTAGGAATGCACAGCTAATGGAGTAACTTGTATATAAAGTTAAAACCATGCAACTTTTTTCTTTTTATTAAGCATCAACAATGGAAGTTGATCCAGCAATGGGGGATCAACAATGGAAGTTGATACCATGATTTGGATTAACAATGATATGTTGATACTGTTTACATAGTATTTTTTCCTGTAAAAAACCAGAAAACCTAGAACCTGCAAACTGAACTTCAGAACAACATCCTCCTAAAAAAGTTGATCATCCTGGAATTACACTCCTTGTGGAACACTGGTGCATGAGGAGCCAAAGGTGCTCTGCGACATCTACGACGGTTGTGGAAGGCAAGTCTCCCACACTGACCACACTTCATTTTCTTGTGAACTTTCTCTCGAGAACCCCTGTACCTTGAAGTATTTTTCCTTCCAGCTGACACTCGACCGCCATTGGGAGGTAAGACATAACCTTCCTCATTAATTTTAGGCAGCCTCTCACTGTCGGGAATAGGATAGATAGGACGAGCATACAAACCTATGTGGAACTCGGTCGTATAATACGGAATGATGTGATTGTAAGGTTCATGTGGCCCAATCTGCAACATTGCTTTCATCGAGTGGGTGCAATGGAAACTATGCTTCTGCCACCAACTGCAAGTGCATTGTTAGCATCCAAGTCGACTGTGTGCTTTCCAATAGGAGAAATGATCTCAGAAAATTTATCACTTGATCTCCGGAACTTGTAAAAACGGCAGTCAGTCACCCTCTTGTTGATCCTAGCCTGCATCCGGGGAGTAAGCTTTGCATTCCACTTACTAGACTCCATCAACCTCTTGTAATTCTGCTCCATTACCTTAGCACGAATACAATCGATAAGCTCAAGTGCTGGAATCCTCTTATCATGCTTAATCACACTGTTAAAACTCTCTGCAATGTTCGATGTGTTATCACCAAACCTTTCTCCTTGAAATGCATGAGCTGCCCAGTTCTGGAATAGAATCTTTATCATCCAATCAATAACTGAATCCAGCTTCAGATTGCTCATACTCTTGGAAGCAACATAAAATTTCTCCTTAGTAAAAGCAGTGTAGCACTCTTCAAACAACTTCACAGCAGTTTGCCTGCTCTTTCCCTTTGGAACCGGAATATTCCCTTTAATGTGGTACAAACAGTACGAACCGTGATCCCTTGGAAAGATCACACGGACATGCTTCAGAAGGCCATCTCCACGGTCTGATATGATGGTCAATGGAAGGCCTTCACTGATAATACCCTTCAAGTTGGTTAAGAACCATTCTCAACTCTCACAATTCTCGCAAGGTACAATTCCAAGTGCAACTGGATAGATCTCTACAAAAATTCAAAAAAATACCAAAAATTCAAAAAGTGGCCCATAAAAACTGAAATCCATGAACAATAATTATGGGATCAACAAGAATTGTGGGGTGAACAAACAAAAATTATGGGTCGATAACAAGAATTATGGGATCAAGAACAAAAAGTTATGTAATCAACAACTGGAAATATGGGATCAACAACAGAAGTTATGGGATCAACAAATGAAATTATGGACCAACAACAAAAGTTGATACAAAAAAATGGGATCAACAACTAAAATTATGGAATCAACAAAAAAGTTATAGGATCAACAATAATAATTATGGGATGAAAAAGAGTTATGTGATCCAGAGAATTAAAATCCAGGGACATATCAGACTATATTGTGTAATTCAACAACCAAAGTTGAAACACTTAATAATTAAAAAATAGAAAAAAAAATTAAAAATCAATTACCAGTTTCCCCGCAAGCAACCATAAGACTGCCCTTAAACTTTCCAGTGAGAAAAGTACAATCAATAAATAACATCGGTCGACAGTAATTATTGAAACCAGTAATGGAAGCTTCAAAAGAAACAAAAAACCTCTGGCATTGCTTCGTTACACCATCATACTCAAATTTGATGACGCTTCCAGGATTACAACGTTTAATTGATTCTTAATACCAAACAAAGTCTGAATAGGACTTGATGTCATCACCCCAAAGAGACTTTTTAGTGAACTGGAAACCATGATATGCCTGACTATAGGTAAGATCAATACCATATTCCAAATGGAGAAAATCTTTGACATCAACTGCAGTCTTCTTCTTCTTTGATGCTCGAAATTCATCTATTAAGATATCCTTCAGAAAAGACTCCGTCATCCTGACTTTTGCTGGATCAGAAGAAGATAAATCACATGCATGCTCTCCGTGAAACTTCTTGCACTGAAACACACTTTAGTATTGGCAACGAGAGATGCATGAAACCTCCAGCTATAATTTTGAATTTCCTTGTTCTTACACTGCACAGTGTAACGTTTCTTGTCACTCTTACGTAACTAAGTTTTGTAACCACTCTAAAATTCATAATTTTTAACAGTATCACGACAATCATTTTTACTTTCAAAAACCTGCCCTACTCTGGTTAAGATGTTGGCCCAAGTATCTGACTTCTTGGGGACCCTTTTGATCAAAGATGAATCATCCGTCAAATCTTCTACAACAACCACCTCGTTGTTTGAAACACTTGATGATAATGAAGAAGGAGCAACAGAAGAACAAGGAGGAGCAGAATCAACGCAAATCTTAAACTAGATGTTAAACTTCAACACATCAATCCCTTTCGAGATGCAGTAGTGAATGAAAAACCTCAACTCCAACTCGTGATTAATTACATGTGAAATTCTATCTACAGTGTAACCAAAAAGTACGAGGTCCTCAGGGACATAAGGCCGGTATTGTTTCACCAAACTAATCATCTCGCTGACAGTAGTTGATTCTGAAACAGCATGCGATACGGTCAAATTGGATAAAGTGAACTCTACCACAGCTATCTTAGGCCTGCAACAATCATAACAAATCAACAAAACTAAGAAAACATAAAAACAAAAACAAAATTTGAGATCAACAAACCAATGTTGACACCATAATCTGTCAAAAACCAGTGTTGATCCAATAAAAAAAACATCTATCAACAACCATAATCAGAAATTATCCAGGTTATTGCATCAACAATGAAAGTTGATCAAACAAACCTGCATTAACAACCAATGTTGATCCAATAAAACATCTATCAACAACCATAATCAGAAATATATCCAGGTTATTTGCATCAACAATGAAAGTTGATCTAATAAACATGTATCAACAACCAATGTTGATACAAATAATCTGGATATTGTACAAATTTTCAGTGTCAACAATGAAAAATCTATGTCAACAACAAGGATTTTTCTACAAAAAACAGCATAAATGGCATCATATATGTTACTTCGCATCGCATTAGTATGCAATCGGTGCAAATGTGAACCCGCAACACGAAATACTACATGAACATAATGCTCCATGTTAAAAGAATTCACTACAAACCATAAGAAAAAGGCTAAACCTAACCTAAGCTACAAATTCAAATTACGTCGCACATCACTCGGGATGAGCCCCCTCGTGAAAGATATATTCAATGTCGAACGTTAGATATGTAAACTGAGTTTATCAACACTAACTTGTAACTTCTCTAATTATACCAAAACTGATTCATCAACACTCGATATTCTCGAAATAATTCTTCAACACTCAGTATTATCCAAATAATTCTCCTACTAATTCATCAACATTATGAAATTTTCCAGAATAATTCAAAACGAGAACTGGTTCATGCAAAGTACATTGAAGCTAAAACTCATGAATTATAAACCTAACATTTGAATCATGAGCCGATCTAAGTAAGTAAAAACAACAGAAATTCAAAATCAAAAACCGGATATTGAAGACTGAAAAATGGAATAATACTTGTTTAAGAGATGAATAATAATCTCTAATTCAAATAATATATAAATGAACCAATCAATCCAGTAGAATCAAGCTTCAAAAATACCAATCTCTACAACAGAAAATACGAAGAAACTGAAATCAAATATGAAGATTTAGAAACTACAAATCGAACATGCAAATATCAGATAAATTTCTACTCATCTTCAATCATGAATCACCATTACCAATTTGTTGCAGAAAAACAGATCAAGAAATTTTTGTTGTTGATGAAGAAACTGCTTTCAGATCTGAGACTAAAAGATACGAACGATGGAAAGAGATCCATTAGAAGAAGAAGAATCTTTTCATGAAGATTAAAACCCTAGATTTCGCAGAAGATTTTCGAATTTTCTTCTATTTTTCAGCTGATGAAGAAAGGCGACACTTTCTCTCTCCTTTTCTGTTTTTCTTTCCGTTAATAACTGAACTTTAGTTTTAGATACATAAATATATATACGAAGGGTATAATTGTAATGTTGCATAATCCTTAATGGACCCATGTAGGGCTTTGGATGGAGAGGGGTATATTTGTTGTTTCATAAGGGTAATTGTGAATCCCGTGAAAAGGAGGATCAATTATATAATTCCCACTAATGTTAACCGAAACAACCGGCTCGTATGAATTCATATACATGTCGATTCTTTAGGTCAATTGCGTGGGTATAGATGTTAATACCTTCATATTTTCGCAACAACAAAAAAAGCGATAAAAAACTTGGAATTTTTTTCCATCCACAACAATCCATACCCACCAATTTTTGAAAAAAAATAATGGAATTTTGTGAATTTGCTTCATTCCATAATTAGTTGGTCTTCGCCTAAGTTCTTGTCCATTGTTCTCATTGTTCTTTTTTCACGGAGAACATCAAGAGCAACCAACTATTGTTTAGGGGAAAAACATGTCGATTGTGTGTGATGTTTCTCATTTACGTAGAATATCAAGAAAAATCGGTTGGTAATTCGTATTTTGACTACCTATTTTTATTAATTACCAAGAACACAAATAATGGTTTTGAAACTTTTAATAAACTGATGAATATTTTAGGGGTTTGTTGTTTTTTTTGATAGATGTTTATGTAATGTTTGATATTTTGAATAAATAGAAAACAAGTATTAAACACGGTTTGCAAAAAGGGATACCGTTTTTAGCAGGACCATTTCATAGAGGATAAAAAAAATATTGAAGATCCTGGTTGTCAAATCGCTCATATCTCCCTACCAATTTTGGTGTCAGCGCATATAAATTTGGTATTAAGGGTAAAGATGATATAGACCAAAAAAACAAAAAATAAATAAAAATAATTTATTCTTTTAATGCACCTAAAATAACCCGTATCTTCTTTCCAGGCGTGGATTAGGAAATAAGTATGGCCGAATCAATTAGGTATTCCCAATTTTGCCGGTGTATAATGTAGTAATTCCGTTAGGCTGCAATAAATTAAGTACCATATGTGCGTTTTTCTTATTCTCTTCTTTGCAAGAACCCCTTCAAAAATTATTCCATTATAAACTATAAATAGTTGTTCTGTAAGTAGACCATAAAAGCAAAATTATATTAACATAAAAAAAAATTGATGACGAGAAACTGTTTACAGTTTTGATGAGAATAACAGGAACCAACTAATTCTTCTATTGAGAAGAATGGTTTCCCGTCATAAAGACGATTTTCTCTCTCCTCTCTATGGGGACTTCTTTTCCCATCTCTTAGGATGATCTTTTTTTTGTCGAAGGACGATTCATTCTTATTCCTTACTTTTTTCTGCTAAGTATTTTCTTTGTATTTTTGCAGGTTATCAGAGTTTGCTATTATTTTTCTGATTTTCTCCTTATTCACTATATCTGTTGTTTCACTAGTTTACTTTTGTGGGGATTTGGTTTCTTCCAATAAACTATAGTCATAACCTCATCACATAAAAAAGATCTCGATTATGGTGATCTAACATCTAGAATGACGTCAATATTACAAGAAGATGATATAACATTTGAAGTTCCAAAAAATGTGGCTGAACCGAGTGAGGAACACAAATTCTATCATGTGATTACAACAATCACTGGTCAAGAATATAGCTTCAACATACTCTATCTATTTTCCTAGTCAAGTTTAAGTTAGGATGTGATTACAATAATGTTATTATGAGGTATGGGCTCTCAGTGAAGATTTGCATTTAATGGAAGTCTGTCACCCAGAAAAAGTCTCTCATGAATATGAATTCAGATACGTTGAATTCACAGTTCATTTACATGGATTATCTATGAGTGCTCATAAGATCAAGATGGTTGGATTTTTTGCATCGAAAATAGAGGTATCATATCCAATCCAACCATCAAAACAGTCTAAATATGGCAGTTATGCTAAATCTCGAGTCAAGATAGATGTCAAAAAATTAATAAGGAAAGAACTGAATTTCACATTACCATTAAAAAACCACGCAATGTCACATTAAGGTATGAACGGCAACCTAGACTATGTTTCTTTTGTGGAATGTTTGGGTATATCATGAAACAGTGTCAAGCTTTGTCCAAAGAGTATTAGAGAATGGGTTTCATCTCACTAGAAACCTTTATGGAGAAGATGCAAGATACGAAGATTTCCAGACTTACATAAAAAAATCAATGCAAGCTTCAAACCTAAACCAACTGACTACTCAAAACCATAGAAACAAACCAGAAAGTTACCCTAACAGAGAAAAATATATGCAGATCAAATCCTCTTATTTATCCTCCAATCTTTCAACCCAGTCAACCCTTATCCATAAGAAAATCATATAATCACTCAGATTTCATCCCATAACAGCTGGTGAATATAGACCCAAACCCCATAAAAACTACAACATATATTGCATGTCAAGATACTTCCACCAAAATGGCTAGAGCTCAATCAATGGAGATTTATTCCCTGCATGGAAAAAATTCAAACTCAACGGCATAGAACATTCGAGGGCATCACCATAAAGAGGAACAATCCAAGTCACCCCATCCTCGGCGCATCATCCAGAAATAGTCCAACATTTACATATGTACCGATACATCTCAGCAACCCACATCTATCGTGTCTTCCCACAAATCCAACAACCCACAACACCATAACTTTATCTCTCGAAAAGTCCAAAAACAACACCTCCATATCAACCCACCACTCACCCAACTGGAAAACCCCAATTTCCTGCACCACAAGTTACAACAAACACACCACCACCAAAAATCCAGACATATCTTCCTCAACAACCCACATCCTCACACCAGGAACCACCCACCCTTCCCCCTTCATAACTATTCCATCTGACAATTCTTTATCCACCAGAAAATCCACCACACAAGAACAACAATCGGTCTGATGAAAACAAAATGAGACAGCGGAAAAGACATGCTAGATTTAAAAAGACAGCTGAGAGACCCACCATCAAAACCATCAATAGAGATATAACATAACCTGAGCCAATGGATTGTGATACCCCATGAAGAAACACTGTTAGAAATCTAATGAGGCTCTGGAGACTTTCCTAGAAAAGTCGCGGGAAATATGTCAATAAAATCATGGACTAGGGATGAAACGGCAGTTCTAATCTTAAAATTATTCCTACGCAGTGTATGGACTATCGTAGGCACAACAAATTAATAAAGATATTTCCCACTAATTAACTGGTAATATAGCGGTAGTAAGAGATCGTTCCCACAGAGAGCTGTGTAATTGATATGTTATTTGATCAGCAAGATAAAGTAAATAACAAAGGGGGTTTGGTTGTAAGATAAATATAAAGACAATGAGAAAAAAGGGATGATCAAGGAATCCCTCGCCGTTACCAAGCGTTAACAGGATTAAAATACTTATCTATTGTTCATAAGAACCATTCATCACCAACCGTGGAATAACAGCTAGATCAGTGTTATCCCCAAAACTCCTTTTATCACTGGATACTGAAGTTCTCGACTACCAGATTTTATCCAACGAACCACCAAGTAGTAGATCACTCAAGGTGTAATCCAATCGAACGCTTTAAGCTTTGTGAATTTAGGTTGATCCCAGTAGTTAAACTCTTAGATCAAGGTTTACTTGATGGTGTTGTTTTCACACACGATTCCTCCAAACAATCCCTCTGTAAGGTCTCGTGATTTATACTTGTGTAGAGAGTTAATCGACGATTACTTATCTCATAACTTCTACTAGCGATAGAACAATCAATAGATTAATCTAGTGTGCATCCCAAATCAATCTAAGAATCACTCATAAACCCTAGATATGGTAAAACAAACGATGATGATAAAAACTCTCAATATATTTGTATTATTAATAAAGCTTCACGCTTAGAACATTGAATTCATCCTTAATCAACAAAGGATTTAGCTACTAATGATTACACAATTACCTGGTTTCCCCCTAAAGGGGTAAACCCTAAAATATTAATGAAGAACAAAAGTATAATATGAGATTCGATTTTACATGATCTAATACCTTTTTATAGGTTTACATTTCTTGGCTATCAAGTATTTAGTTCGGTTCAAGAACCCGACCCGAAATAATGAAATAACGACTCCAAACGTGCCCTTAGGCATTCCAAGGTATTTATACACGTTTTCCTACTTGTTAAGTACGCGTACCAGTATGCGTACCTCAAATTCCAGTAGAAATTTTCGGAATTAAAGTATGTGTACCCGTTTGCATACTTTACTGTCTTCGATATTTGATAAAAGCTTTTTTTGGCCAGAACTTCTTCGCCCGAACTCGGAATGACCTTATTCTTTTTGCATTCTTTTTATCTTTCAATTTTATTAAAGATGGTGATGAGAAATCCTTAATTTGAATGAGTTAAGATCTGTCTTTGGACCTTCTCTTGATTTTGAGCGTTTTGCTCCTTTTCGTCGCATTTCTTCCACTTCTCTTGGACTTGGGCACTTGAATACTTGGAATACTTCTATCCTTAGATATTTTCAACACTTTGTAGCTCCTTTTTGGATGATTCACCTAATTGAGACAAATAAGAGAAAACAAAAGTAATAATACGAAAATATGCAAGAATAATAGCTAAAGCAAGTATGGAATGGACACTAAAATCATATGAATTATGCACTTATCACGCAGCTGCAATCCATCCATCATTTTTTTCTTAGACACAAGATTAAATGAGAGTAGTACCAAAAGGATTTGCAGTTCTTTGAATTTCAGAAATTCCGCTTTTATAGCTGCTAATGGTATAATGTTGACTTGTAAGTTGTCTTAAAATCCCGAAATCTTATTCACTATTCTATAAGTCACCATCTAAGCATACCAAGTTGGGATCTTCTATGCATATATGGTCCTCCATATCACCCCTAAAGAGATGGATTCTAGAAAGGAATAAATGACCTTAATGCTTTGATGCACAAATATGAAAAACAAGGAGGCTCGGCTAATACTAATATCAGTTGAACAAAATTCATAAACATGATCAGAGAGAGATAGAGATATCATTAGCTTAGGATGCGCAAGACATGTATTCACTTGGTCAAACAGTGTTTTCCAGTCATCTCCTATATTTGAGAGATTAGACAGGGCCATTTGCAACATTGAATAGAGACTATTATCCCCTGATGTTGTTGTACTTCATCTTCCAAGAATAGAAAGTGACCACTCTCCTATTTTACTTAACACAATGAGAAAACCCCACGAAAGAAAAAAAAATTATAAATTTAAGTTTTATTAGATAGAAAATCATGATCCCAAAGAAATCCTGAAGACAAAATGGGAAAATTCATGTAGCATTGGGAAAACTAAGCTGCAAGATGTGGGAGAAGGACTCAAGAAATAGAGCAAGAAAACTCTTGGTGATGCAAGGAGGGAGATCAAAAATGAAAACAAAAGTTGCACGACCTTCAAACCAGAGCTCACTTGATAGATACAAAGGAGAAGGAGATAGTAATCTGCAACAAAATCACTAGTCTAGAGAAAACAGATAGAATATTTTGGCAGCAGAGAAATAAATCTAAATGGGTTCCACCCACTGACAAAAACACTCAGGTATTTCGTGTATCTTCATTCATTGAAGAAAAATAACTTTCCCATTAAGAATCAAGATGATAATTGGATCTCTGATCATAATAATAAAGGATATACGCATAACTCATTCCTAATTTTTTTTTACTAGAGACACTCAGGTGAACACTAATTCCTTTGTTTTGAAGAATGTTAACAATCTCGCTCAAGATGATTGCGGATTCATAAGTTCCATTCCAAGTGCTGAAGAAGCTTTCAATGTCATCAAAAAATGGGTTCTCTGAAATCACCAGGACCAGATGAATATCCTGCTTTTTTCTACAAGAAATGCTGAGAAATAGTGGGTGCAGAAGTTGTTCATCTAATTCAAGATTGCTTTAGATTCTCTTCAATACCTCCAGGTCTGAATCGCACCTATCTAGATTTTATATCAAAAAAAAATGTTAATACTGCTGCGGACTACATACCCATAGCTTTAGGAAATGTACCCTACAAAATTGTCACTAAGATCACCACAAAAAGGTTAATTCCTTTCCTAGATGGATTAACTGTGAAGAATCAATCAGCTTTTGTTCTAAGATGACAGATACTTGAGAACATAGTAGTGGCCAAAGAGTTGTTTCATTCTACGCACACTTGAAATACTTCTCTAGAGTCTTTTATTGTTAAGTTTGATATGAGCAAGGCTGGTGATAAAATTGATTGGGATTTTTTGAGTCGGGATTTACTAAATATTGGTATAAATGACAGTGCACATGCTCTCATCATGAACTGTGTCAATTCCACATATTTCTCAATACTTCTTAATGGACAACCAAAAGGTTTCTTCATACCAAAAATGGGAATCAGGCAAGGCTGCCCATTGTCACCATATCTCTGCATCATCTGCTCTCATCCTCTTAGTGGTATCATCAACAAAAATGGGGGATATAGTGGTTACAAAATCAACAGATGGTCCCCCACAATAACCCATATCATGTTTGCTGATGACATAACGTTATTTGGCAGCACCAACACCAGTACCATCAACACAATATCATACATCCTTCAATAATACTACAGTGTGTTGGCCACTTCAGTAAGAATGTGCTTACTTCCTACGAATAAGAAACTATTGCATCTCTAGGTGTTACCAGAATGAGCAAATATGAAAAATATTTGGGTGTAAAGATAAGGTGCAAGAGTCTCTAATTTCAATTCTATTATTGGGAAGTTTGAAGAATCCTAGTAGATTGGAGAAAAACTCACTCTCACATGCAGACAGAACAACCCTAATCCAATCAGTGTTGGCTCTCATTTCTGTTTATTACTTGGCTACCTGTTTCATCCCAAGAACTGTTCTGGACAAACTATCTCAAATTATAAAAGATTTCTGGTGGGGGCACAACAAAGACAACAGAAAGGTACACTTTCTCAAATGGGAATTATTCAATATGTCTAAGGAAAAAGGGGGATTGGGACTAAGATCCTTGTATAATCTCAATCAAGCACTTGTTGCCAAGTTAACATGGAGATTCTTGCAAGCCCAAGACTCTTTATCGGAAAAAAAAATTCACGTGGAAAATTCGTAAGAGAGAAGTCATTTTGGTGCATTAAAAATCCAAGACTCTGCTCCACCACTTGGTCTGAAATGCTGGATAGTGGAGAAAATATAAGGAAAGGATGTAATTGGCTATTCAGAACTGGTGAGAACATTAACATCTTCACTAACCCATGGATTCAGATTACCAACTAGAAATACTGAAAACCATCCATAAGTTGTTAAAGTAAAGTAGTTGATCAAACAAAACTGGAGATTGGGACATCAGTCAAATCATAGACCCTTTCACTACTTTGCAAATCCAAAAAATACCCATTAACAACTGAGCTGGTGACAAGCTTATATGGAGACTCACCCCTCATTGAGACTACATAATCCGATCCTTCCAGAAACTCTTAATGAAATAGTAAGGAGAATCTTCTATTCTAGTTGAGAACATTTTCCCATGGAAGAAATTTTGGGCCATGAATAAAGTGGCACCAAAAATAAAGATGTTCATCTGGAGGGTATTAGACAATAGTTTAGGCGTTGCTCTGGAAATTGGACATTTTGTAGAAAGAGTCTTTGTTGAGTGCGTTATATGCAATAAGGAAGCTGAAACTGTAGATCATCTGTTAATCCACTATGAGATGGCACAAGAAATATAGTTTGCTTCACCTCTGGGCTTAAAACTCCAAGGTAACTCTGAATAACTCTCTCATCATTGGTTTTGTTTTGGTTACAGAGATATGATAATAACCGCTCCTCCTCTCTTGGAGTGTCTATCAGTTGAGCCATTTGGAAAATGAGGAATGAAAAAGTTTTTGAATATAAGAAAACATCGATGTGCAATGAGCTCTAAAGATTTCCTTCTACTGGTTTAATCTCTATTTCAACTACTCTGCTGGTAGCGAAACAGAAACTTTGGAATGCTGTTAATAGGAGGAAAAGATCGGATTTGAGGAGGAAAGGATTAACGGAGGGGACATCAAATTTAGAGAAGGAATTGACTATTTTATAAAGTATTAAAATGTCCACAATATCATTTTTCTTCACCAACAATCAAAGTAACCTAAAATCAATTAAACACGTCACGTTTGTTATAAACCGTAGTTTCTTAATTACCTTTATGGCTTCATACTAGCAATATGGAAAGAAATTAAAATTCAGCGGATGAGTATTTTTGATTTGATAGTAAGTACGTCACATTCCCTGCTTGGAAAGAAGGGGGCGATGATATGAACAATTAAAAAACAAAGGAAGCACTCAAATTCTTAATTCAAAATGGTGAATCGGTTGATATTATTAATGAAACCAGGTTTAAACCACCCGTACATCATTGTTGGGTATATAAAGAGGCCAAGAACGGACGAAAAGAAAACTCGGTATCTCCTCGTAGTTTTAGAACTAATATTATATGCTAACAAAATCAAAGAACTGAATGTTTGAATCATATTTAGCTTTGATTTGATGTTCGTTTTTGCCTATAAATTACAAAAATAAATATGATAATAAGGATATGTTTAGTAATTCAGAAAAAATAAAACACTTTTCACCATTTTGACTTTGACCAGATATTGACCGAAACTTATCAAATTTCTTTCCCTTTTCAAATCCATTTTCTCCCTCCTATTAACAGGACTCAAACTTTGCCACAACCTTCACTGCCAATAGAAAAGAGTGCCTGAAGTTTGGACAACACCTGATCCTCTTATCATAAAGATCAATGTAGATGCCTCCTGAAAAAATGGCTCGTATGCTTGAGCAATTATTGCAAGAGACCATAATAACAGATGTTGTGGAGCTGGAACTCGAATTGATGGTTTCTTTCTTTTAGCAGCTGAATTGGCAACTTGACTCAACCCGAAGGAGACTGTCAAGTTATGGTGAAAAGTCTAACAGACGTCTCCTATCGTTCCCCCTGGAAAATTTGGAAGCTCGGAAATGATACTGAACTTCTGCTTACTAGCTTCAGTTCAAGTATAATTAAGCACATCTCCGAGACTGCTAATACTACAGCTCACTTGTTGGCAGAATATGCTTTCTCCCATAGCTTGAGGGGGTAGTTAGTAGTCCTTGAATACTACTGGTAACTAACCACTTAAATGCTACTGGTAGTTAGTTACAGGGTCCAATTAATTACAAGGTCCAAGGATCGAACCCCTACCTTCTCCAAGGGAGGGATGCATGAGAACCATCAGGCCAAATCCAATTGCCATACTTTCACCAATTTGAAGTTATAACTTGTTCGTGTGGAAGTCTTGTAATGCATATTAGAATTGTTGGCATTGCCATGTATTTCACGGAAAGAATTGGCAGTGAATCATGCTTGTGACTCATAGAAGCTATTTTAGAACAGTTGAAGTTAGTAAACAGTTGAGCAGATGCCTTCATTGCTTCAGCTTTGTCACACAAACATGTCTACAACAAGCCAAACATAAAATTAGAAAGAAAAAAAGATCTCCAAGCCTAGCCGGAACAATGCAAAATCGACCTCCATAAAACCACGCCCTCCACACCAAAAATGACTTTTAAATTCAGACTACCTAATTCTAACCTGAGTTAAACTACAGTCCTGTTAACTAATAAGAAATGTATCACAAAAAAAAACATGACCCAAGAGAGCCAAAATTATGTTTAACAAGAGATATATTAGGGCCAATATTGGTTGTGATATATTTTAAACGATAACTGGAAAAAGGCAGATTTAAACCATAACCCGAAGAAAGCAGGTATAAACCATAAATCAAAAAAAGAGCAGTACTGTAAGTAGTTGCACAGGTTTCAGAGAGATGGAAAATTACAACACATCAAATTGATTTTCATTTTCAAGTTGAAAACTTCTTTAACAACGGAAACTACCAACTACCAAATACATTACAAATTGTCTGTTAACCTGTACAGGTGGTGGTGATCACTTGAAATTGCTGAACCAACCATCGATGGTGGTAACTTGTTTTCCGAAGTTTCAAAATCAACAATAACTTCTTTCTGGTTGTTGTATACAAAAGAACCAACAATTACCTGCAGAAGCAGTTGCACATCATGATAGAAATTCAGTTCCTAAATTATATTTACTTAGTCTTAAACACAATGACACTTTACCTCATGCTGAAACACATTTAACCCTGGATAAACTACGAGAACAAGCATAAACAGTCTGAATAGTTAATCTCATACACCGCACAAATGTTTACTAACAAGCTTTATAGAATTGACAATAAGATACAGCAAGATGACCTTATCGAGTTATTTCTAAAAAATTAAGAAATAGGAAGATAACCTCGCACTCAAGTGACAGAAAAATCAAAAAGTCTACTTATACTGTTATGCAAGAGGCTAGAAGATTCTTTGACATGCATGAGTTGAAAAGACACCATATACTAAACTACAGGACATCACATGGTATCTCCATGCTTAGCCATGAGTAACTTGATTAAGAACCTTGAATAATAAAATAATACCCGATAATTATTAATATGGTTTAAGTTAATTGTGTAAAAAGCCAACACAACATAATCATATTGTATATTAACAACGAAAAAACAAGAAGAAAATAAACTACCACATGGTAACCTTGACTAGCTCACTTTATTGTATAATCCCGAATGAGAACAGGAAAACAGGAAAAGATAAACTAAGACATGACTACTTTTAGTAAGCTCACTTTCTTGTATAACAGTACCTGAACGGGCCCAGCAGCTTTCAAGGGACCGCCTACTCCACCTCCAACAATGCGACCATCTGTACCAGAAAGGCAAATACTGAGTCCGCCTGTCCTTGAGGATGCTCCTCCGATCTCGGTGTGCAAGTAGGATCCCGACAGCGAAAGGATTTCGTATCTTCCCTAAGATGAATGAATTCAGTGCAATCACTAAGTACTCACTTCTTGGAGAAGAACCAAAACACTTATGAAAGGCAAGAATACGAAACAAAAGCTGAAAAGAAAAACATGAGTGATGCACTCGTGTTGTCTGCTTTGGAACGCTAGGAGGACTAATTTCCAATTTTTCCCTCTTGGTAAGAATGATGGAAACAATCAAATATATCAGTAAGCCATGGACACCCACCACACAACTTGAGAAAATATAACACACTGAGAGATTAAGGTGATATTAAAATAATTTTACCTCGTATGTCACATTTCCACCCATAATTGCTGGCTGCCGGAGAGAGGCATTAGATATTGAACCAGATGCTGAGAGAATACACACTGCACGCTTTTTTTGTTGCATGAAAGACATGATCTTTTGACCAACATCCTATTAGACAAACAGAGTCAAGAAGATTATCATTATATAACTCACAGCATCAACAGACCATGATAGGATATCAATAACAAAATTATAAGCGTTAAGAAGATGAGGACTAAATGCATCGAGTAGTAGGTCAAACCAAGGATGTTTGATTCAGGCACCTGTACATTTATATTTATTTTAGAAGTAGATATGTAAGTCGCAACTACAGAGCATATAAAGATAAGACAAATACCTCGCCGGCAGCAACAGTGATGACATGTGGTGTAAAGCCTTGTCCTGCATTTCCTGCGTCAAACAACTAATAGCATCAGAACCACGTTTTGAATTCACCAAATTACCCCTTCACTCTAGAAGGAGTAAGGGAAAAATTATTGGCATCAAGATATTTGTCTCGAAAAACTTTCACGGTGAGGAAGACGGAAAGCACAAAATGAAATTTCTTGTCCTTAATCATCTCATCCATGAACCAAATAGCAATCAACAACAGATCTAAAAACATCAGATGGCTGCAACTTCATATACCACAATACATAAAATCACCATGCATCTCAAGAGGTATTTACCTAACAAAATAATACCTATTGTCAAGCTGCTTAGTTAATGAAAGAAAGTCACATACAAAATAATGTACCTAACATTTTATAAAATCTCGCTTTGCAAATTATGCAGTACGAAGAAACAAGTACAAAGCCGCAGAATGTGCTCAGGAAGCCAATATGTATTAAATCAAATCAATATGTTTTTCAGTCTTACCCTTCCAAAAGAACCATATGTTGTCAGTATCGATTCTCTGTAACAATGCATGCTATTGTGAAGTTTTCAAGCACCGGAAAGCCTCATTACATCCTAAATGTAGATAGAGTGACAATGTTTAAAAAAGCGAATGCGTAATGCGATGTGCTTTTCTAGCAATGCGTACAGCGCTAATATAGATAAATAAATACTTATAAATCTATATGAAAATCTATGAACACTAAATCACAAAATAAATATGGAACTAAGAATTTTGCTACATAATAAACGGAAACTAAGAAATTCTCAACATAATAGAAGGAACAATTAAACTAGCTAACTAAGCATATGGCACATTTCCTTATTCTACACAAGAGCTATTTAAAAAACACTAGCCAAGAATGTCTGCATCATCCATCATCCTCTAGATAGCTATCATCACCCTGCCTCATGGATAAATCTTCTTCTCCGTTAGACCATAAGGTTAAAAACAGTCCAACAGACCTTAGGCTGGTTTACTGGGTAACTGGGATTCACAGCCCAACTTTTTCTTTTAATTATAAGACCAAATCATGACGCGAACACACTGATGCGTTTTTGGACTGATATGCTCAAATGCGCGCCTTGCAGCGAAGCGCTTTTTAAAACACTGTAGAGAGAGATAGAGAGAAGTACCCAAAGACTACTAATCTTAACTTTGTCAATCACGAGAAAATTATGGATTCTGAAAAACATAAATACAGACAAACAAAGGATGATTCAAGAAAAAGTATAAGCCGACTGAAAGGAAACATTATATTCACAAATTATAACCCTTCAAAGTAGAAACCTCTACAACCTAAAAGAAATGCTTCAGTTCTTTTCAAAATGGGGGAGAAAAAAGTAAATCCCAGAGCACCCAAGAGTTTCTCTTCATACTTTTTAACAATAGAAGGTATTTCATTTAGAAGACCCGTAAGGAACAATTAAATATTTGAAGTCTTTGATATTTGAACAATGCTAACATTATCTATAAAATCTATGGACATCGAGCACCAAGTGTAATGTAGCAGGCACAGGTAAAAAAGCCTTTGGATACACTGAACATCGGATCTAATTAACTCCTAAAATTCCAGGCTTTCAGAGAGAAATTCTCAGTTCATGCATAGTACATCAAAAAGACCATAGTTAAATAACCTTATACAAATCAAGATCAAATATCCATAACACGACTGAAAACATGAAGTAAAACACTTTAATAAGTAAATGACTGTTGGAAGAAACCACAATAGTGATTCCTTTTCTTCATTTATCTATCCAAATGGATTTCCAAAAAGATGTCAATGCCTGGTTACTCTTTACATTTTTAAACAACTGAAGCTTCTTGCCCTTCCTATTTAATGCTTACAAATAATAAGGGTGAGAAAGACTAATAATGGCAATAAGGGAGGACTATCTCTACTATCCACCACTCCATAATTCTTGTACCCAAAATTTGAATGCACATTCATCTCAGTTTATCATTTCATAGATTATATTGCATCCGCATCACATATGCGGAATATTCCAGTATTGAAAACATGAACACTAATAACATTACCCACAGTTAATAATTCACTAAATGACAAGGGACCAATGTATAAAATCATAATAAACACACAAAGAAATACAAAACGAGCACAAAATAAGACTAAAATTGAGGGTTCGGAGAATTTACCAAGTGCAAGTAACTGAGATTTCTTTGAAGAAGGAGAAGAAACCGAAGAAGAATCTTTCTTTCGTGGCGAAGAAGATGAAACGGGAAGTGACGTAGAAGGAGGAGGAGAAGTAGAAGAAGATAACTTCTTATTAATACTAGTAGAATTTTGAGCTGTTTCAGAAGTACCGTATTTTCTAGGTCTACCTCTTTTTCTTTTTACAGTTTCTGCTGGTGGTGCCGGTGGTGACGGTGCTGTAGGTGGTGGTGGTGGTGGTGGTGAAGAACCGAAAGGTGATCTTCCAGTTACTGAATGTGGTGGAAAAATCAACGGAGTTGGTTCTGGTGAAGTAGATGAATAATGACCGGCGTTGTTATGTTGATGCTGCTGATGCTGATGCGAATGCTGGTGTTGATTTTGTTGTTGGTGGTGATGCTGCTGCTGTTGGTGGTTTTGGTGGTGGTTAGGGCTTACAAATAACCCATTTGAACCACCAGAATTGACAGCGTTTCCAGTATGGTGATGGCGGTGATAGTATGAGTTCAGACCGCTATTTTCGTTATCCTCCATGAAAAGAAAATAGAAAGAGATTTGGGATTTGGATTCTCGATTGGGTTTTTCCTTTTTTTTTCTTTTTTTTTTTTTTCTTTT
>NC_039359.1:183267302-183363819 GCF_003573695.1 Papaver somniferum
TTTTTTTTTTTTTTTTTTTTTCTTTTTTAGATTTTGGGATTGAAAGTTTATTTTAAAAAGGATAAAAGGGATAGAGACTGTGTGTTATATTAAAGTATAATATTATCTTGCAAACTCTGACTAGGATGATATTCTGAAGGTAAAATTGGACACATGCAAGTGTTTGGGACACAGACGGGTATTATGAATCTATGATCGCGGACTAATCCGATCATTTGCCGTAGCGCTTATGCAGAATGGTTGTACTTGTCCGTGTGAGCGAGGAGGCCGCTGTAGTTCATTAGGCCAAGCACAATGGCAACATGTTTCGTTTGCTATAGCTTAATTATATTGAATAATTGAAAGACAAGTATTTCGTCTGGCTTTAATGTGGCGAATTTTCTGTTGAAGCTAAGTTTTGTCTCACGGGAACTCAGTTTTTAGAAAAATGCTTTACGGGAACTCAGTTTCTATATAGAAAAATGCTTTACGGGAATTCAGGTTTCGTGTTTTATTCAATACGGAAACTAAGTTTATGTGACATTTTAGACTGACACTGAGTTTCTGTATCTAATTTTTACTTTTCAATTTCACAAATCTAATGTGTATTAATCTCATTATATACTAAAAGTAAAAAGGTCTTTCGGGTATATAAAGCTTAGACTACCAAAACTGGAAGGCTTTTATTAGCTTGTATACCCGTATATACATGTTAAGGTTTAATAAAGAATCATTTTATTTATTTGGAAATTGTGTTTTTTTTCTTATTCTACTAGAAATTGTTTTTTTTTTTGTACTAAAAACAACAAATTTTGTTCCCAATGTAAAGAATTACTGTTTTCAATGCAATAAAACAAACAAATGTTGTTTCCAATGCAAGAAATTGTTGTTTTAGTGAAACTTAACATGTATATGGGTATACAAGTTAACAAGACCCTAGAAATCAAAGCCATCGGATCTGATCACGAAAGGTCGTTCCAGAAGTTCCCACAAGCATATTTGCATTCCAATCAACTGACTCTGAGGATTTCATGCCATATCCTAAATGAAAAGTGAAAAATATTATAACCCCAACTATATGGGTTCAACATATACAAGCCCCACAAAATGGATCATTCACTATCAACTCCATTCTTTCAAATTTTGATATTTCTAGGCTCAAAACTTTTATTTTTGGGGCCTGATTTTGAATTCTACCGAATTGCTGACGTCATCGACTTTTTAAATAAATCCAAAATTACCAAAAATAACCTCCACTATTTATAGTTATTTTATACAGTTACATAAACAGAAAAACAAATCAGATATTATTTCTTCTTCTCTTTTCAGAGCTCTGAGATTAGGTTACGATTATTCAATCATTTGTTTGATCTGTTTCATCCCGAGAAGAAGCACAATTACAGAGTTTACGTTGTTCTACATCATTTGTTTGATTCACGGGATTAAACTAGAGCTTCGTCAAACCTATTTTCTTGCAAATTTTTGATTTTGAGAAGATTTTTGCAGATCTGATAAGATGAAATCAATAATCTAGATAAGCTTTTGTTGTTTTTGTTTTTTTCCTTTTTGGTTTGTGATTTTGGTTTTTTTAACGTTCGATCTACTGATTATTTTTTTTTAATCCGTTGATACTGAGAAGAGAAAGCTTAAACAACATCGTTTTAGAAGAAGAAATACAAATCTAGATACGAATTTGTTGTTGTTTAAGCTTATTGATTTCGATTTTATGATTTTGGTTTTTTCTTATTTTTGTTTTGATTTGGAATTTGTTGATACGAAGAAGAGGAAGAAGAAACCAGATTATTTCAGAATAACAACAACAAAACTAGGTACGAAATTTGTTGTTGTTGTTTGATTTCAAATTTGTTTTTAATTTTTCAAGTTTGTTTTTGGATTATTTGCATTTCTTATTGATTTGAGAAGATATTTAGTACTAGATGAACCCCGTTTATAATTCTTGTTAGCATTTGTTGATTCTGAGAAGAAGAAGAAACAACATTGAATCTGAAGAACAACAACAAATCTAGGTATAGATATTTTATAAAATGTGTAACTTCAAGTTACACATATTGTCCTGTAGCAGGTGTAAGTGCTATTTGTTATTGCATGACTAAACTAGTTGGAATGTATTGTCCATGGAAGCTTCTTCTATTTCTAATGGTTCTAATATGTTCTCGAGAAACAATCATTCGGTTGGAATGTATTTGGAAATAATAGCAAGCCTGCGAAACCTTTTTTTTATTTCGATCTTATGATTTTGCTGATTTTCATTTCTTTTAGTTTCGAATTTGTGGATACTAAGAAGAGGAAGAAGAAACCACATTATTTCATAAGAACAAACCTAGGTACGAATTTTGTTGTTGTTTGATTTCAAGTTTTATTTTTTTGTTTTGTGTTTTTGGATTTTTTGCATGCACGATTTGAGAAGAGATTTAGTACTAGATGAATTTCGTTTATAATTGATTTTAGTATTTTTTGATACAACATTGTTTCTGAAGAAGAACATCAAATATAGGTAAAGATGTTGTTTTATAAAATGTGTAACTTGAAGTTACACATATTGTTTGTCATGTAGCATGTGTAACTATATTCAATTATAACATGTGTATCTTTAAGACACATTTTTTCTTTTGTTTTCCTTTGTTGAGTATGTTGATTGCTCATGTTATGTTTAAGTTGCTGCATAGGATATATTTCTCATGTGAAACAGGTTGAACACTAGTTAGATGCATGCGAAAATGATTATGCGTTGTTGAGTGTACTGTTCTTTTAACTTCATTAAAGCTGATTGCTCGTTGTTATTCTTCAGGTTGTCGTTAACTTTTACAGAAGGGACTTGAAGAGTGCAGCTCTTGCAAGGTTAATTGTTGTGCACATGCTTTCAAGGTATTCAAGTATGGTGTTTTAAGAATAGGAACATGCAGACTTCCAAGAAATCTACCAAGGTTTAAAGATGCAGTTGATCTTCGTTTTTGTTATACAACCATTACACGTCTTTTTAGCTAACTTTTGCATTAATTTGTTATTGCTTTTAAGAGCACGAACAAGTAATTAGATTTGTGACCCAAATTAAAATTTTTGTTCATACAAATTGTACTTGAGAATCTTCTGATTTCTATTGTTCTGAAAGAGTTAAAAATGAGAGTTGGAATGAATAAGAATGTATCTAATGATTTCATTTTGTTTTTGGTGTGTAACTTCGAGTTACACATGAAAATTGGATATGTAGATGGAAGTTACACATGCAAATTGGATATGTAGAAGCAAGTTACACATGTACATTGGAAGAAAAAAACAGACTCAGAGCTGGAACAAGCTATATGAATATGTAACTTCGAGTTACACATGATAATTTGATGTGTAGACGAACGTTACACATGCTAATTGGATGTGTAGACGCAATTTACACATGTATATTGGAAGGAAAAAAGACTCAGACCTGGAAAAATCCGAAATCAATTACACAAGCTATATGGATGTATAGATGTGAGTCACACATGAATGAAAGTTACTCGTTCTAATTACATGGAAAAGAAAACAGACACAGAGCTGGAACAAGCTATATGAATATGTAACTTCGAGTTACACATTCTAATTTGATGTGTAAACGAATGTTACACAAGCTAATTTGATGTGTAGACACAAGTTATACATGCAAATTGGATGTGTAGACTAAAGTTACACATGTTGTAACTCATCACATAACAAAAGTTATCTTACAACAACAAAATTACAGTTGCAGAAAAAGACAACCAATATATAGAACAATATTTCATTTGATTGAACAAGATCATTAATAATTAATACAAAGTTTATAGACGGATCACTCGATGTTGATATTCGTTCTTCACTTTCAAACAACTGATTAAAGTCCAATCTCACTCTCATTAGATCCACCACTACCACCGGCACCATCAATACTCTTGTAACCACCACCACCACCACTGGAAGAGTGTCATAACCAGAAATACAAGTTGATCAACATAGAGCTTCTCATATAACAACTTCGATTTGATTTCCTAGATGAAGAAGATAAAGAAAGCAAAATCAGATTACAAGCCAAATTTTAACAATAAGAAGAACATCTTTAAATTCGAAACCATAAGAACATTGTTAAATTCAAATAAACAAATATCAAACCATATACCAACATGAATCGTTATAATCAACAATTAATAAGTATAGAATATCGTTAAAATCGAAGGAAACGTACCTGATGTAACTTGAAGCTCTTTTGATAGTTACAAAAGCTCTTTTGATGTGTCACTTCTATGTGTAACTTGGAGATACACATGCTAAGTTGAAGTGTATACAAAAGTTACACATGCTATTTGGATGCGTAGACACAAGTTACACATGCAATTTGGATGTGTAGATGCAGGTTACACATGCAGATAGAAGTCAGTGGTAAGATTTTAGGTGTGTAACTGGTAATTACACAGGCTCATTTTCATGTGTAACTTGTAGCTACACAAGCAAGATACATAAGCTAACTTTTAGATACACAAGCTAGTTTGTTTATCTCCAGATGCAATAGTTGATTCAGCAAATCTATACGAGCTTAATTCTCAGTTGAAATCACTACTTAATACAGCAGAAATTTCATCAAAGTTTTTAATAAAAGCTAGGGGATTTTGCTCGATTCGTTCCATAATCGTATCTTGATCCACGAACCCTGATGAAACTAGTCTCCTTTTACTTTTCATCTTCTCAAAAAAATCAATCCAAATGTAAACTCAAATCAAAACCTAAAAATCAAATACAACAGAAATCTTATGTTTACACATCAAAATATACCTGAAATAACTGTGAATCTGAATGATTTGTTCTTCTAGTTTTTCTTCTACGAGATTGAAACAGGAAGAAGAAGAAAAAAGTTCAATCCCCGTTTAATCTGTTCAACAAATCGAACATGCAAAATCATCAACAAATCTATCAACATCTGAATGACAACATACCTGGTCTTCTATTTTTTTCGTCTTGAAGATGAATTGATTCGATCGGTTTTAATATCTTTTTCGTTTTTTTTATTTTGGTTTCTCAGGTGACGAGATCTACTTTCTCTTTCTGAAACTAAAAATAATGTGGTATGTGTGAGGAAAAGCTAAATTAGATAGTTATATACCGAAGGTCAGTCTAGTCATTTCAATTTCTAATTTAATTCGGGGCCTAAATTTAAACTTCTTTTAATTAAGGGCCTCATATTATGGGTAACCCATGAGTGGGGCCTTAGCCAAATTTTCCCAAATGAAAATGGTGGGTGTAAGATAAAGTTGTCAATCCATTAATGTTAGATAGTTGTTATCAAATGGTTTTCTCGAATGAGTATCTGTGATTTAAATGAGAGGTATTAATTATTGTTATATATTGTTTGTTTACTTTGCATCTTGTTATTCTTTAGTTAAATTTTTAATGTACGATCAAGAATACATGGCACAGTTAGGATTACTTTGCCTATGTAAAGAACGATCGGGATTTGTTTTTGGTAAAGATAAATCAATGGTTGTGGTTGCCCAGACCAAACCCTTTTCATGTACGTGTGCGTTAGCTTTTATGGGGAGGAATGAGCAACCGTGGGCGCCCAATCGTTCTCTCTCCCCATCCCAGACCCAAATTCTTCCACACTCAAATTCACAAAACCTGTCGTGTGGAGTTTGGTAACGAATTATATTTAGGTCCAGAGGAACCCAATCGACTGATTTTAGTCTGAAGTGAAAAAGGGATAATTAGGGGTTTCTGAAGTGAAAGAGGGATAATTAGGGGTTTCGAAAAATTCTTATATTCGATCATCATCTTCTTCTTTGGCTGCAATCAGTGCATGTTCTGCATCTCCTTCATTTTCGTGGGTTCACTTAAGATCCGTTCTTTTTTTTTTGTTGCTCTCCTGCCTACTCTTCATCTACTTCCATACCAGTTTTCAGATCGGTAAGTTTATAAGTTAATAATTATCTGTATTGTTGTTCTTCTCAGTGACTATCAATTGATTTGACTTCAAGATTTTCTTTAGTTTATAATTTTCAACTCTGTCCTGTTAAAAAAACTCTTTTTATGTAACTCAGTGATGGGTATTGCAATTTTATGTTGATTTTATTTTTTGTAATCTTAAGTATCACTAGAAACTTGGTTAGGTTTCGAAAATATGGGTGTCAGGTTTAGCATGTTTATTTTTTAGTAGATTAATATGCTTCTTTTGCATCGTTCTGGTACACATTTGTTTGATTGATTGCGGTAACGGCACGGGCATTATAACGAATCATTGCTGAACCTTACTATTTGTTGGGAATTCACCTAATGGTTGTTTAGTGAAAAATTAGAATTGCTTTTTCTAAGCGGGCTTTATTAAGGGTGCAGAGGTGTGGGCTTTTATATATTATTTCATTTCTTTGTTGAATCTTAATGTTAAATATAATAAACTCGGTTGTTTATTGATGTTCAATTTTAATCAATCTGGAGTGATGTTTTTCTAGGTTGCAAGTGTGTATGACCAAGATGCACATTATGGACGCAAATTTGGTGTTCCCAGTGCCCACGTCTCATGTGAATTATCACATCTCTGCATGGAACACATTTACCTAAGAGGTATTTTTGTGGATTCTTATATTTTGTGCTTATGAAGTTTTATGGATAATAGTATCTTTCTATATTTTTTGGTGGGTAATTTTTCATCAGTCAATTGACACAAGTGCTGCCTATTTGAAACAATGATTTCATTTGACTGCGTTGTGTGTTGAAGTACAAGGGTTGTTTTACTTTCTGATTCTATAGTTTGTTGGTTCCTTCCTTTCTTATCTTCTATAAAATAGAGAATGATCGGTGTCAGAATGCATATGTACCTTTAAGAATCCACAGGGAGACAACACTCCAATTCTTTTTCAATCCGTAATCTTTTTTAAAGTCTTCTCTGTTTGATGTCTTTCTAGCTAGAGTTTCAATTGATCATTATAGACTTTTCACCACCGACAATTAGGCTTTGCATCAGAAATGTACATAGCACAAATGAACGCTTTTATCAAAAATCAAAAATGTATTTAACACGAATATCCTACTGACTACTGTACACATGATACCTGGTCGACAACTTGGAACATGTGTCGAGCTATTGTATATAGTCTTGCTGTGTCAGGTTGGTTAATTTGTACGCGCCAAATATAAGTTTGGTTTCTTTTGCTCATGTCAGTTAGCATTTTTCATGGACTGGTTTTAAATATATCATTTGCAGCCTATGATATTTGGTTAGGGGATGACTGGCGATAGTAAGTGGCAATGCTGCCAATAGTTCCCTAGGATGGTCTCAGATGGATATATTTTTGATTGATTATTGTTTATTTTGTATAGATTCGTGCATTTTTTCCACAAAATTATCGCTTGCAAGTAATGGCAATGGCAAGGAGACGTCAAAGATAGCTTATCTAGAAATAATTTTGTAAGTTGCATATCAACCAGTCATGCACTTTTTTAGTATTGTTAAGGTAAATCGGCGTGTAAGTTGTATCACATGGTCCTTAATAAAAAATCAGTCGGCTTTACTTTCTCAAATTTATAGTTCATTCACGTTGTAGTGATGCCTTGGACAATGATACACCTTTTATGTGTACATGTGTAGAACGATCTGCTTTTAATGTTTTGTTGTATTTGTTCTCCTTATCACCGTTGCTTCACTAAATATCTTTTTATTGCTTACTGATCATTTGCTAGAACTTTTGTTGATGTTGATTCCTTGGAAGAGGTATTGGTCATCCACCAGCCAGTAATTGTATTTGTGTTATATGGATACGTGATGTGATACGTGTTAGGTAAGTCATCGCTGCCTTTGTTTACCTTTTTAAATGAATGGGAAGAAAATCTAGATCATTTTTTTTTTCAATTGGGATCTTACTGTGATTGTGCAGGAAGAGGAAAATGATTGTGGCTCAGAAAATTCAAAGTTTCCTATGGGTATGGAAGAGCTATGAAGCACTCTTGGAGGAAAACTGGGGCATGATGCCTGGAAATGAAATCCTGCCACTGCAACGACAAGGACCCGAAGTCGTCATTGAAAATAGTGGATTCGAATTAACAAAACCCGATGAGAATGATACCAACATGTCTGATCACGGACTGAATGCAGGAAGTGGACCGATGTAACTGTCATATCAAATTAATGAACATCTCCCCGCTACAGTTCTTGCAACTACAGTATGTACTTATATGCAGTTTCCATACTCTCTTAAATGTTTTCTTCCCTTATATCTTCTACTCAATTTTTGATTACAGTAAATAAATTAAGAACGCTGATCTAAATGTTGCAAAATACCTTATATTACGTTCCAGAGGATGCTGGAGATGTAAGATTTATAATCTTTAATGATCTTTTCTTTCATATTCAACTTATCTACACTACCGGCTGCTGTGATCCAGGTGTAAGTCTTACAGTAGCAGAAAAATCAAGAAATGTAATTTTCCCCAACTCTAAGGATATAACAGAGTCGGGAGAAGAAGACAAGGTACATGACCTGCGAGAGAGATGACCTATGGAAAGATGATGGTTTGTGTATCAGGACATCTATGGAGGATATGAGGGTACAAAATTTTGTAAGTATCGTATTCTGTTGGCTCAAGCAATAAGCCATCTAATTTATGTTTCTTACCCGGGTTCCATGAACCATCAGTTGCGATCCAAGTAACATGTGTATATCGCATTTGGTACGTAATAAAATATGAGGTTTCAAGTCAATTTCAGAATACTTCGCTCACCTTTAATGGCCTCTTTTTCCATATTTTGGATTTCAAGGACCTGGGGTTCTAGAATAATTTTGACTAAACATATTTTGTAATTGGTTTCATATGTTTGGATATAACTGACATATCAAATTAATGAACATCTCCCCGTTACAGTTGTTGCAACTATGTACTTATATCCAGTATCCATACTCTATTTAAATGTTTTATTCCCTTATATGATCTACTCAATTTTGGTAATTTTGGTTACAGTAAACTCTTTTATTTTAATTTCTGCCAAGGAAATGGGAGACTACTGTTTCATTAAGACTATCGTTAAAGAGTGATTAGTTTTTGCTTCTTAAATTATTTTAATTTTGTGAAATTGATTGGGTTTATACGACAATTTGAGCTCTTTTAAAATTATTGTGCATGGTATTATTTTTTTGTTGAATATTTTTGGACGGAGTATGTAAAACTAAGGTTTCGAATGGTGTAAAATAATAAATTACGGTGCTACTTCATAATTGCTTCGGCCCTGTGTGACAATATATGCCCGTGCCGTAACGGCACGGGTTAAGCCCTAGTGCTCACAACAAGAGATACTACGTGGAATTCCAAGTGGTTACGGTTACTTGAGTAAATATGCATCGTGCAACTTTTCTAATGTAAGCCATCTGACTTAACTAATGGAAATTCTGTATTCTATTTTGCTATCTTATCAACCAAAGATAATTCATGCACGTAGTAAATGCTCATGTCTTTTTAGGAATATGTTGATAAAAAATTGAATCATCTAAATAATTATCTCATGTTGAAAAGTGGAAAGTCAATATACCGTGTGGTGCAAGAGCTAAGGAATATTTTTGCTGACTCGTTTAATAAAGTAATTGTTTGCACCATGTAGTTTGCATATAGGTCCAAGTGGCCCAGCCCAATAATTCTCAATAATTCTACCAGCATTGGGCCATTGGGTAAAACATATGGAAGGATGATTATAACTCAGTCAACAATTATCCATCTACAACAAAACACTAAGTACATATTCAAACCCGGAGGTTAAAGATCCCTAAAAAAAGGAGAATAAGTTATGGATAAGACCAGGTACATATTCAAACCTGGAAGTTGCAGATCCTCAGATAAAGAAGAATCAGTTACTAAGAAGACCAGATATAACCTGAGAGCAACGGATCCTCGGAAAAAAGGAGGAATCAGTTACTAACATGATTAGGTAGGAAGCTACAGATCCTAAAAACAAGGAAAATTGGTTTAGACCAGGTGAACCTGGAAAGCATTTGGTCCAGATACATAGTCAAAATGTATCTAGACAGAAACTGGACTGGATACAACTCCTCCATAACCTATAAATTGAGGTAAAATTCCAATTGAAAAGGTACACATTTATAATCCTTTTCTCTCCATAAAAACCTTCTTAGAGCTATTACTCATTGAGGCATCGGAGTGTCTTTGCTGGAACCCCACACCACCCTCTTCATTCATCAACAATTCTAAGAGAGCCAAAGTCATAAGAGAGTTGAGATAAAATCTATTCATCGTCAAGAACGCATCTTGAGGAATATCGTGAATCATATGACGGTCAACAATTTATTCATCGGGTATAAATATTAATTCACCTAACGGTTAATATTATATCTTCCAATACAAATCTCGATGAATGTTGTGGGAGCATATTTTCTACAACATCTTTTGGCGCCCACCGCGGGCAGAAAAGGAATATTCAGAAATACATATAAAGACACATTGTTACATCACAAGCAAGTTAGGGATATGTGAACGACAATGCCAATGCGAGAATGTGACAAACTCGGAGCGATGTTGATCACCCATTTCGGTAAGAAGTTAAAACCTTACCTACAACAACATCATCAGGATGTCCCTCTACAAAAACTTATCCCCATGAAGGTAAGTAGAAGAAATCGATGGGTACGTATTGTAACTCTTCCGTTAGGTGAAGGTAACAATCTGAACAATCCCCAAGAGATTTAGATCAGCATCAAACAAACATGTTAAACTCGGATCCAAACTCCCTTGTCAATAGAGGCTTTCGTGTAGCCCCACGTATTATGCAAGTGTATCGGATGGAGTAACACCCGTAGATCTGAGTTTTCGTGAAATATTACAATAGTTAGATAAGGAAAACAGACTATTGAAGGCCTCACTGGATAAGAGACCGCAAACGAGTAATAAAAGTATTATTCTACACCAGCGTGCATGATCTTCACATGAGGGTTGGCGAGCGCGACGGGTATGAAGTGATCACGATATGACACATGAATCATCAGAAAGGAAAGCTCCTAAAGCAAGTAATGTATCAAAGAAAAGTGATCGATACAAAAGGCATCACGCCGTCGTAGAATCTAAACGACAATCGTTATCTAGCCATTGGCTGAACAACAGTTGTACCAGCGAGAGACATACCTTGGCGAGCAGAGTCGAGGGGAATACCTAGACAAGCAGAAGGAGTATTAAAGGAAAAAAATGTAAAGTTTCTCCTTCAAATAAGAGCAAATTTCCATGGATGTTGTTTATAGCAGTAGTCTCCAATGTATCTCATTATGGATGCAATCTTCATATGCCATATAAAATAATGACGCATATGTACCAACACGTATAAAAATGGTTGTCATCAACAATATGTGACATGAACATCAACTGTCGACCTTAGTTGCAGCATAATCAGCGTATTCAATTCGCACACGTTCTCTTAGTCTGGCCTCGCAAATATCAGCAATCTCAAGTTTCATACTCAGAAAAAATCAGTGGAAAACATTTTCATTATGTCTCTACTCCAATTACAGTGTTACTTGCTTGCACATTCGCCCTTGGTCTATCAATCAAACTCAATATTTCCCAACAATATAACTCGTTAGACCCAGCATTCCAACTCGTCTGTTCAGTCAGCAATTTAGCTCGTTGATCCAATCAACGATATTTTCTTTTGGATGGATACAATTTAAAACTTGCAAGAAATATGGACATACACACCGTTACGAGTTTTACTCACGATAGTCGAACAACTGGGGACATCTGGGGTAGACCATACCTAATAGATAAGCTAGCAGGACGGAAGTTATATTGAGTGAAGAGCAGCAAAATGGAGCCCAAAACTTGGAACTTCGGCAACTTGGAAATAGTTCACAATCGACTACAAGATGCATATTGTGATGTTGGATCCATTCACACCTCATAAGGTAAACCTAAACGATTGATTAATTTGTTTCAATATTCGTATTTTATTGTCCTACAAAAAATGCATAATTCACATACAAGTGCACAATTAAAAAACAAATGCATGATGTACACACTTCGATACTAGCCAGAGTCATTTAGCAATAACACTCGCATAGATAAGATCGGACATAAATTTCAGGCATACTGGCCAGAGCTTTTAAACAATAACTCTCGCATATCTAGCACTGATCCCAACGTGGCTTTGATTAGAGGAAATATTTCAAAAAATATTCCTTGCACGGTCTTCATCAATAGTTGCGCAAATTTTCGAGAAAGCTAAAACGGTTTAGCGCAGACTCAAGAATAGCAAGGACCTTGTTCCATGGGCAATGGAACTCCATCTCAGGGCAGTAAAAAACAAACCAACTTGGCTTTGATTTAAGGAAATATTTTAAAAAATATTCCTTGCACGGTCTTAGTCAGTACTTGCGCAAATTTACGAGCAAGCTAAACCTAAACCCGTTAGCGCAGGATCAAAAATAGCAAGGACCTGTTCCATGGGCAATGGTACCCCATTCTCAGGGCAATGAGTTCATTATACGAGGAAAAGAAATATATTTTATGATAAGGTTTTGCTGGCCGATCTGGAGATAGAGCTAAAGAGAAAAATAATAAAGAATATAAAATTACATATATATATATAAGCTTTATTGGAGCTGGAACGAACAAAAGTCATTCTGCGAAGAAGCTGTTATGGAGCAAATTAGAAAAACTTTATACGAGGAAGCTTTGTTGGAGAAGCAGTTAAAGCGCAAAAAAAAGAAAAGAAAAAACAAACAATTAGCAAAGGAACTTAGATGGATTTAAAAAAATGCATGAAGAAGCTTTGCTGTATATATATATATATATATATATATATATATATATACAAAAAGAAGCTTTACCGGAGCGGGAGCGAAAGGAGATAAAAAATCAAATCGATATGCAAACTATTTTTGATGAAGTCAAAATTATTATATGCATGAAAAAGCGTTCTTGGAGCTGAAATATGGAGGGGATAAAAAGGGTTAAAAATTATTTGCATGAAGAAGCATACTTGGAGCTGGAGCAAAAGAGAAAAAATAAAATAAAAAATATTTGCATGAAGAGGCTTTGTTGGACATGGAGGAAAAGAGCGAGAAGAAAAAGAAGAAGAAAAATGTAGCTATACAATATGGATATCTCAAAGGAATGAGTTTCATATTTTACCTCATGCTCTCCTGGTTAGGTATGAGATATAATGAAGCATCACTCGAAAAAACATCAGAAGAAAATCACTTATCAAGATCTCAATTTATGACTAATTGTGATATTTTACAATCATCTAAAAGGTGCAGATCACGTCTCGGCATCACCATCATCGTTGGAACATCAATTGGAGTGTATTCATATAGCATTTACCGATCTATGCATAAAGATCTATATTTCACAGAAGAAATATGCTAGTTTTTTTTTCCGAACAGTGAAGTTATACCGCAACCACAGTACAGACAGAAAGTCTTCCATTATGCAGGCATCTACAGCCTCACCTCACAAGTGGACATTTAACTCTTGCTCTCATCGCAAGCAAAAAATCTCACCAAGTCTTACGCCAATGCAACCACGAACTCTTTTCACAAAAACGATACCAACACCAGCTGTTGATCCAAAAGAGCTATATATATTATCCAAGAGATATGCCAACTTGTTATAGCAATCGATGCAGTAGCCTTTCCACATTGCAAAGAAAAGACTTTGTCGTAATGCAACAAAAATACTTGTTACAACAACAAATACAATCATCAAGACTCATTCATATTAAGCTACGGAAAACTCACAACGTAAACACCAAGTGCAACCTTGTTCGGAAGCAGACCACCATGTCACTTCAACAAGTATCTTGGGGGCATCTGAGTAAAAGGCAAGAGTAGTTGACTAAAGGGACTCTTTTCTTAACCCATCAACAAGTTGATGATTAAGAGGGGGCGATGTTTGTACCATATAGTTTGTATATTGTCCCAAGTGCCCCGGCCAAATAATTCTGCCCAGTATTGGGCCCTTGGGTAAAAATTATGGAAGAATAACTATAGCCCAGTCAACAATTATCCTTCTACAACAAAACACCAGGTACATATTCAAACCTGGAGGTTAAAGATCCCTAAAAATATGGAGAATAAGTTATGGGTAAGACCAGGTACATATTCAAACCTGGAAGTTACAAATCCTCAGAAAAAAGAGGAATCAGTTACTAAGAAGATCATGCATAACCTGGAAGTTAAAGATCATAAAAACAAGGAAAATTGGTTTAGACCAGGTGAACCTGGAAAGCATTTGGTCCAGATACATAGTCAAAATGTATCTAGACAAAAACTGGACTGGATACAACTCCTCCATAACCTATAAATAGAGGTGAAATTCCAATTGAAATGAACACATTTATAATCCTTCTCTCTCCATAAAAACATGCTTAGAGCTCTTCCTCATTAAGGCATCAGAGTGTCTTTGCAGGTACCCCCTTCTTCATTCATCAACAATTCTAAGAGAGTCAAAGTCATTAGAGAGTTGAGATAAAATCTCTTAATTGTCAAGAACACATCTCGAGGAATATCGTGAATCATATGACGGTCTACAATTCATTCATCGGATATACATATTAATTCACCTAACGGTTAAGATTATATATTTCAATAAAAATATCGAGGAGTGTTATAGGAACATATTTGCTACAACAGTAATTCAATTTACGGTTGGGACATTAATCAATGTGCAGTCTTATCTTTGTTGGAAAGGTAACCTATTATTCTGTTAAGATTCACTCATGTGTAAATGTTTTATAAGCCGTATTTTTTGTGTTCAAAACAAGTGTTAGGTAAAATACCAAGGTTATTTTGAGTCATAGTTGGGATTGCAATTTATAAAAAAAAAAAAAAAAATTTAATTTTTTTCAGGGATAGATATCTGAGTTATTAGAAATACCGGGAAGGTTGGTGAACCAGTTCGCAAACCGTAAGTTCAGTTGAAACCAGTTCATGAACCGTTGTGAAATGAATTCTTGAAGTTGGTATTTTAGGATAGCAGTTGGTGAACCCGGTTCACAAACCGTAGTCTGGTAGTCTTGTAAGGTTGGAAAACTCGGTTCACGAACTGTTGCACCACGTGAACAAGCCTTACGGTTCACGAGCCGTTGTACCAACTGTGCCAGCAAATTTTAGCATATGTTCGAAGATTTTTTTTTTTTTAAATAGCATTGGTAGAACTATTTCAAACACTTCTAAGACTTCGTTGTTCATTCGACGTGTGTGCATCACGATTAAATTCATAGGTGTTTAAATGAACATCAAATTGATTTTTGTTCTTTGGCATACTTGCTATATCGAACAATCATTATACACGGTTACAGATCCAGTCCATAGTCTATATTCTTACTAGGGTATGACCCAGGCCTTCGGCTTGGGCTCAACCTCTCGTGCGCCTTCGGCACGATGGACTCCGTGATTTGGTCGTACTTTTGGCATATCCAAATCCTTTCGGCTAGTGGGATATATTAAATGATGCATATCCATATTTTAGGTTTCCAATTAAAAAACACAAAAATTACATGTACTGTAAAATATTAAAAAAGTAGTTAGCAAACTGTAATTACAATAAAACTCCAGGATATGCCACATTTCTTGAGTTATTCTCAGTTCAGCCAATATGGTTGATCCCGTGAAAGTTGCTGAGCTCGGGTATATGGTAATCACTCATGATTTTCTCTTCCAATATGATAAAGTATACTCAATATCTGCTTTTCCTTTCACACATTTTCATATTTTCCAACATTGGAATGACTTATTGGGTTTCTAAGCTTATCACGGAAAACTGTCGTTCTTTGAATTTCCATGGTTTTATTTTTCATCGCTTAGAATAAACTTCATTCAAGTATAGCTTGTTGTCAAAAGTTGCATCCGTGTTAGATTATTCAACACTCACTCTATGTTAAAGTTCGTTTTTATTGAATTTACTGTAATGATCAGAATTCATTTCTAAAGTTCACAGGGATCACATGCACCATTAGGCTATTCATAGATTATTTTCAACTTTGAAGGTTTTCCACATGTGGTCTGGTCGGTTGTCATCCAAGCAAAAATAATTTAAGTTCTTTCACTTCACAATTATAAATAATAGTATAGTTATAAGAACAAATTCTTTCCAAAGGGATATATGGGTTGTTATTCGTAATTGAAAACTTAAGTAACCTGGGGGGATTTTTAATTTAGGTCTAAAATAATTAAACTAATAATAATAGCAAAGAATGAATAATGAGAATCAATAAGTTGAGAATATTGCTTAAGGGTTCATCATCAATCATAATACATGCACTTCGACTAATAACTGGTGTTGTCACTCAATCATTCATTATCAAGAGTCCTAAAGTACCCCATCGAGAGCATACTCCGGTAAATTCCTTATGTCATCATATACCATAACGATGAATATATGAATATTACTTGTGAACAACCTAATGCAACGTGCTATTAGGTTTAATCCTCCAAGAACTTTAAGTTCTACGAATTAGACTGATCCATGCAATATAAATACTACGAGTAAACTATTTAACATAGGTCAAGCTTCTACTTGAAATCACACAAAGGTTTTGAATACAATTGGTAATCATAATGTGCTACGTATGACAAGGTTTATCAATAATTACATATCTCAAAACCTAATCTGGCTATAGAAATTCATTCAAGATCATTTAGCAGCGCTCCTAAACAAACAATCATGCAATCATACATGCGATAATAAATGGTAGAACAATACAATAATGATTTGATTAAGATTTCAAAACCAATATATTAATTTAGTAGAATGTTTATGATATTCGACTACTTCCTTAACCGATATGGAGTGTTTAGCTACTCATGGATTTCTTAAAATCCATGGAAAATAATATAAAGAAAAAGAAAACAAACGCTAAGTTCAATCGTGATGATCAAATCCAAAATCTCCAAGCCCTAATCTTTTTTTTCCTCCCAAAGTATGATAAAAGATATATATTCCTCAAAAAGTCTGGCCGTGTATAAAAATTATAGACTCAGCTAATGGACCGGCCCAACGGGTGAAGTTTAGTCCATGAACTTCTCATTCAACTGTTTTTTTTTAATAGGAAAGAACATACATGATGACTTAAACTAGATTTTAAACTACATATAAGGAGTATTTCATGAGATCTCCAAACTCATGAGCGGAGACTTGATCCGCTAATCTCCTACTTGAGAGTCAGGCTCCTGGCCAACTAGGCTAATCCCTGATGGTTCTCATTCAAATGTCAGGTCCGTAGAACTGGCACATATCCTTATCATTCTTCACCGCGGACAATACTCCTCCCGTGAAAATTGAAAACATCTGGATTTTCTCTTTTCCGGCAGCAACTCACGGTCACCAGAACTTCCGTGATAATTCTCCGGCCAACTATTTTCACGTATACCAGGCCCTCCGAGAAAACTCTTAACTACCAACTCCATGAAAAATATTTTCCCCTGAGTTATCTTAACTTCCTCGGTGACTCATCCATCGGAGAAATATTTTTCTCCCTGGATTTTCCAAAACCCGGTGATACTCCCTCGGATACTCCCTCGGATACCAGACTATCCGTGACTTTTGAAAGTTCCTGAGTTTTCTTCTTACTCGACTACCAACAGCCAACAGATCCCTCCATTCTTCACTGCACCTTTTCTGACCCTACCATCATCGAATCATCACAGCATCACCGTGAATCACCATGAACAATGGCAGCTTGAGTTCTTCACCGTCACTGCCAGCATCAAATCCATTAACCAGCAGAAGCTTCATCATCTTCCCTGTCTTTCTCGTTAAACCACCACCACAGAGAATCAATGGCCGCAAACAGTTTGCACCTTCCATCTCTTCATTATTACTCGCTGCGACTGCAACCATGCATACTGCCATCATTTCCTCCATTACAGATTCATTTAAGAAGTCACGACATTATTCATACCTCATTAACAGCGTCGACAAACTGCCATCATGGCAGCGACAGTTGATCATCAGCATCAGTATAACTCCTTCTCATTCATCTCAGCCACCACGAGCATTTCCATCATAACTGCCATGCTAGTCCAATCAAAACCTTCCATTCCCTCCAAACAGCACCGATTACCACCACATATTCAAGCCATCCATTCGTAACTGCCATGAAAATGGCATCACCGGAATCCATCACTGCGTCACGTAAAGACGTGATGAAGAAGATATGGCGGTATCCCATAACAAACTGCTGGTGCCTTTAGCAATCCTCATATAACTGTCAGCCCCAGAAGACTGTCAGTTCAGTTTATAACAGTTGGTTGTCTCGAGTAAATTTAGGGGTGCCTTTATCAATTCTGTGTGTTCTCCTTGACAGTTTTGCCTTGCTTCAAATGCTTATAACTTTTTCATACGAGGTCGGAACGACTTCATTCTTTCGCCATTGTCTTTGTCTTTTCATCCTCTTCAAGGTGATGTAAAGAAATCTCGGATTTGATCTAGTTCCACTTCCTTTTGGTTAAGACGACCTCAAACACCTAAGAAATTTAAAAACAAACAAAATCAAAGCATAATGATGTAAACACTATCAAGAAAGCAAAGCATTTGAGTACCTAGCTAGTGCCAATATTGCAGCTATTGAATTCCTCCATACTTTCCTTTTGCTAGTCCTCGAGCCAACTACAAAAATAAACTAAGGTACAACAACTCATTGTCGTCGAAGTCACGGTTGCACTTAGCATGTGCAACAGGCCTTTAAACCCCTAGGTGTCCCTAGTGGACGAGTTATAGTCTCGTGAGGGCTTACGAGAGGTATACCCACAAAACCTACTCCAACTTCGAAGCATTCTAGCTTTCCAAGCAACCAAAGAGCTATGAGGACATAGAGTTTCTGCATGCTAGTAATAAGAAGTTAGAAATACCAAATAACATATTCTCATTCCTAAATGTTGAGTGAGAAATAACCACACCATAATGGGAGAACACATGCTTGAGAATTTCGCCTCGACTTTTTCCTCACTTAGAGGAATTTTATGATAATTGCACTCAATAAAACGACTTTTTTTATGGGTCTCACATGTGTGCAGGTAGGAATGAAGAGAGAAATCCTACACACGTTGAATGGTAGGAAGGAAACCTTCCGAATTATTTCTGGAAACCCCACAAGATCGTGGGAAATAAAAGATTTTTATGATGATCTCTAAGAAAGGAAATCAACCACTATAGCAAGGATGGGAGTACTTACCACCTTCATATCCGATGGGCAGTGACTAAAGCGCCACTCTCACAGCATCCAATAGAAACGTAGTATTCAGCTCGTCTTCCTGGTCTTCGAATGTTGATGATAAACTCTTGAACTTCGTAGAACTTCGACAATTTGTAACTCTTTCGCTTCAATTCCTTGTTGCTTGAAACTTCTTCATAGATTTTTCTTCTTCCCCGTGGCTTTATTAAATGAATACAAAAAGAAATACAAACCAAAATAATACAAAGAATTTTTCTTGTCTTTTTTTTTTCATTTTTTCATTTTTTTCATTTTTCCATGACAAAAGAAATAACTACAAACTAAATATAAAATAAACAATAAAATTGTTATGGCCATGGGATAAGTACTTTACCACTTGATTCTTCATAACTTGTATTGTCTTCGTATCATAAACTTCAATATAATTCTCATCTTTTGATTTTCTTCGCTCTTTTAAACAAGTCTTCAACATGAATATATAATTCTGCTCCTTATGCGTAAGTCTTCAACATGTATATAAAAACCTGCTCATTGAATGTTGCTTTACTTGGATATGAAATTTGCTCTTCCCTGTACTGTTGCTTGTAAACCTCAAACGTCTTCAACTTTCCTTGTAGATTTTGATGTCGCTCCGCTTGTTGATGATGGTTGTGTTTCTATGGACCTGTTGTTGGCGAGAGAGAATGGTGCTACTGCAAATCAAACTACAAGAAGGTGGTTTTCATCTATAGATGTCACCCTCATGATTGACAAAATTAGCACTCAAGAGATCAAAAAGTAGTGCTGAAAATGGTGTGAAGTTGGGAAGCTCACCGTTCTACCCGGAAGTAACGTACGGTGACACACACTCAAAAGAAAGCTCTTTAGTCATCTACAAAAAAGAATTTGGTCTGGTTCCTCTGTTGATTTGAAAATAGGTAGTCTCCACTAATGATTGATCATCAACTCTAATAATGCATTCCCTCTGCTCCTCATTTGCCACTAGCATGATTAAATACATTATTTAACAATCTAACAAGTAAGAAATCTGAACGTAGTTCCCTAACACTTCCAAGTTCAGTTATGTCGGTCAGAAATCTTTATGTAAACATACCTAGAAGTATGCTAGTGACTCTAAAATATCTACAAGTTGGAGGTTTTATGCAAATATATACAAAATTCTGAAAAATCTAGGCAAAAAGCTAAAAACTCTATATGCAAAATACTCCCCCACACTTAAACTTCACATTGTCCTCAAGTGCAAAACTGAAAATTCTGAATTCTGACGTAGCAGCAGATAAAACACGAAAACTTTACAAATTGGTAAGGAATTTGAAAAAACACCATTTCACAAAAGTTGTTCGCCTAAATATTTTCTACAAATTTTAAAAAATGCATAAACGGTCTGACAGTTATGGTGTCTGGACTGAACTATGTGCAGTCTGAATTTTTCTGATGAAAAGGTATTCTCCAAAAATTTCTTCAAAATAGATTCTGGACTCTAAGAATTTAAACATGGGGATGCAAATATGATATTAAAATAAGAAAAACTTAAAATAAAAGGGATTAAGATACAAAATCTATGGGTTGCCTCCCATTAGCACTTGGTTTAACGTCGTCAGCCCGACTGTAGACTCTTTGGATACTCCTAAGCCTGCGTCTAAGACATTAGCATGAACATCCGAATGAACATCGCTAGGATACCACATTGCTCCAAAAATATTAAAGCGAATATTTTCATCATCAAATTCCATAGTGAGCATTCCTTTGTCAACATCAATAACGGTTTTGGCCGTTTTCATGAAAGGCCTCCCAATAACAGCGGTATAGATGCATCAGACCCTCTATCCATTTCCAATACACATAAATCAGTTGGAAATACGAGTTGATTCACCTGCACAAGCACATCTTCAATAATACCTCTAGGGTAAACATTAGTACGATCAGCTAGTTCAAGAACAATACGACTTTCCTTCAAAGGACCCAAATTCAAAGACTCATAAATAGATGCGGGCATAACACTAACCGATGCTCCTAAATCAAGCATAGCTTTTCCAAACCTTTTATTACTAATCACAACTACCAGGATCCTTGTATTTAGGTGGAAGTTTCTTTTGGAGGATAGCAGAAACGTTTTCCCCCACACTCATCACCTCATTACCGGTTAGTCGTTTCTTCTTGGTGCATAGTTCTTTCAAACTCTTGCGTACTTAGGGACCTGCCTAATTGCATCTATCAGCGGGATATTCACATGAATCTTTTTGAATATATCTAAAATCTCCTTGTCTTGTTCCGCCTTTTTAGTATTATCGAACCTGCGAGGAAAAGGTAAATGAGGAGCATAAGTTGAAACAAGAGGTTTAGAGTTTGTTTTAGGTACCTCATCGATTTGGGAAGAGTCAGTAATCTCTTTCTCTAAAACCGGGCCCTTGGGGTCTTTGCTTTTCTCAGCATCTTCTGGTTTCACAGCTCGTGTACCACTTCTCAATGTCACATCATTAATAGTTTTTCTAGGATTAATAGGTTGAGAAGGGAGTTTCCCACCATTCTGTGTTTCCAAAAGGTTCAATCTACCTGCCATGGTGCTCATTTGTGTCTGCAACTCCTTGATTGCACCATCAGTCGTTTGCTGATTTTTTTGCACCATTGTGGTTAGATTCTTCAACATAGAAAGCATCTCTGATGATTCTGAATTCTGCCCTGGTTGTGGTCGTTGTTGGAAACCACTAGGGCGATTAAAAATCGACCCTGAAGATGCTGCTTGCATATTCGCATAGCTGAAATAGGGGTAATATCTCCATCCTGGATTGTAAGTGTTGGAAAAGGGATCATACCTTTGTCTCTGTTGATTCGAGAATACTGCATTCACTTGTTCATCTTATTTTTCATAAGAGGGAATGATTACTGCGGCCATTTGTTGCATCATATTCTCCATATTACCAATCCTACGTTCTAAGTGCGGTGAAGAAGTAACCTCATTAATCTTTCGACTCATTGATATACCTCATGTGTTGAATTGCTGCGTGTTTTCATCCATATTCTCAATCAATTATGTCGCTTTGTCAATGGTTTTGTTTGTCAAAGCACCACCACTAGCTGCATCAATAAGATTTCTCTCGAATTGGAGCAAACCATCGTAAAAATAGCGCACTATGAGTTGCTCAGAGATTTGATGATGTGGGTAGCTCGCTAACAACTTCTTGTACCGTTTCCAATAGTCGTAAAGAGTCTCACCAGTAATTTGTTCAATCCCACTAATTGCTTTACGAATAGTTGCTGCATTAGAGGCGGGAAAGTACTTTTCTAAAAATACTTTCTGCATCTCATTTCATGTTGTGATACTTCCAGGTGGAAGACAATAAAACCATTCTTCTGCATAATCAGTCAAAGAGAATGGAAAAGTTGTCAGTAAAATGTAGACAACATCAAATGTGGTTCGTCCCCGCGAAGAGTGTTCTAAACTACTTCTAACTAATACAATCAACTTCCTAATCAAAATCAATTCAAGTATAAAATTTCAGATGTTGTACTAAGAAAATAGAATGCAAACGAAGCTCTCAAAGTGTGAAGAAAGATGAGAAGAAGTTAAAGGATCCGGGAATCCGTTATAGGCTAAGTTCTACTTATGTTCTTTCGCAAGAGTCTCTATTTTACTCATGCAAAGTTGCAACACCTGATACTTAAACAGGGAAGATATGTCGCTAGGAATTTTTGATAATTGATTAAGGATTATTTGATCTCGACCTAAAAGTAGAAATCCTAAACACTATGTATACATGGCATACAAATTGAAGAAATATCATTGATCTATAATCAATCGGGTCTCCATGGGATTGTCTATAGCTTACCTATTGTAGATGGGGAAAAACAATTTCCTGGTTTTTCAGGGAATTGAAGAGACGAGCGCGTTGTCGAGACTCTTCAACCGAGCAAACTATTCAACCTCACACAGATGCACTGCAAAAGGATTGCTTATATTCGAGAGATCAATCTGTTGGACTCCGTCCTAAACCAAGTCAATGGCCGTTCCAGAGTCAATTCGGCCGCAAAGAGGGAGATGGGTTGATCTGTAGGAGGGAAGTTGAGAATTGTGTGGGATCAATGATGATCAAGGATTGTGGATGTGTTGAAGGTTTCTGCAAGTTTTCTGTGAACTGATGAGTTCGAATAAGTTCTGGTAGATTGATGAATTCTTGAGAGTAATTGCTTGAGAAGTTCTATGTATACCAATATTGTATGTTTCAATCATGGATTCAGAGACTTATTTATATTGTAGAATAGCAAACACCTTGATCCCTGTAAGTGTGACGGTTTCTTGAGTGAAAGAGTGGGAAATCGTGATGAAACCAGTTCCAGGTCGTGCAGAGACTTGGTTAACCGTCTACGCACTACTTTGCTAACTCCTTCAACTGTTTGCACGACTTACTCACATTTATCATCGTGGATGAATCCACGTGCCGTAGGACGCCATACCAAAACCCTAATTGATATCCCCCCATGTGACATGATTGATGTCTCATGATTTGTGAAGTCTGCAAGGCAGACGTGTGTTAATTAGTCAGTTATTGACTGATTAGACAGTGAGTCTAAGTTTTGTTGAATTGAGCATGAGTGAAGAATGATCAGTGATTCATGTATTGAACATATGTGTTCTTATATTGATATTGCTCGTCTGAGCAAATACTGTTAAATTCGAGCAACTGAGCAAGTATTGCTCAATTCGACAAATTACTGAATATTGATAGTTGGATCAATATTAGAGGAACTGAGCAAATGTTGCTTAATTCGACGAATCACTGAATATTGATAAATTGATCAATATTCGAGTAATTGAGCAAGTGTTGCTCAATTCGGCGGATTATTTATTGGTAACATGACCCAATAAAATATTAATTAAAATATTGGTAGACTACCGAGTACTATACGATTAATCCAGATTTTGATTGCTGAATCAACATAAATTTATTAGTGTTTGAATCTTGCTCAGAATGATGATTTGTGGAGCGTTTATTCGAAACGCTAATTTTTGATCAATCAATTGTTCGTCAGTTGATGAATTGCTGGAAATAGGTCATGAGTGATGGAGGGACCTACCACATGGGATGATGGATGTCCATGTGGATCCCAAGTGCTCGAGTGAGCGTGCACCGGGGTCCTTAGTTGGCCAGTTGGTGAAAGAATGATGATTAAATGCCAGTTTCATCATTTATTGAAATAGTGCTTGATTGAGCATTAGGTTATAAAACCTAATTATGGAAAAGTGAGGGACCGACCAAGAGGGAATGAGACCAGCCCTTGGTGGTCATGGGGCCAGCTGATGGTCATTTGAGAAAACTCCAAGTTGGTTGGAAAGAGTTTGGACCCAATATGAGCAATTGCGCAAATTAGGTTAAAATCGTGAAAACGTGTGGGACCGGCTCTTTGCAAGCCTTAGGGCCGCCCTTGGTCGGTCAAGGGAACATGCTCATGTCACCACAATGCCCATGTCTCAGTCCTGAGAGTTTCGGTATTTTCTGGTGTGCGTTTGAGCAATATGTTGAATTTTTCAGAAGAGTTTGATCTTTGTTTGAAATTTTCGATTTTGCTCGAATGAGCGAAGTAGAACTTTGCTCGTTTCATCAATTTTTGAGAATATTAAAATAAGGATATTTTAATATTTTTCGTGAATAGCATAGTCGGTCATGTGACCATTTGACTTTCTGGCTTTTTCATAGTTTGAGAAATATTTGAGAAAATATGAAGAAACCATGATTTTTGCTCAAACTGAGGAGTTTCATGAGATGAAGGAAATACTAATTATGAAAGATTAGGGATTGTAAGGTGTGGGACCGGCAACGGCTAGGGCATGGCCGGCCGACCAGGTATCCTGGTCCCGCAACACCTTTCCCTATTTTTATTATTTTTCATGAAACCATGAAGATATGGAGAAACCATGAGTTTTGCTCAAACAAGGAAAATTGCTAAAATGAAGGAGTTTTCATGAGTTCATGAAAATAATAAAATACTTTAAAATAAAGAAAAAAGGCGTGGGGACCGGCCACGGCAGCATGACCGGCCCGTCGATGGGCCCGGTCCCCTAGGCGCCACTTTTATTATTTTAATATTATTTTCTCTCTCCTATTTTTTGTAGGATTCCTCGTTTGTCCATACCTTCGAATGCTCGTTCGTGCATTCAGGTGCTCGGTCGTGCATTATTGTCGAGTACACTTGCACCATTTTCTTGGGGCTTACTCAGTGATGGTCCAGATGCCCGGTTGTTGAGTATTTATTACTAATATATGAAATTCAGTGGAGAATGATTCATGCAACTGAGTAATAAAGGTAAGTGGTTATTTATTATCAATCCATAGGATCAGCCGTGGATTCGACCATGAATTCGGGATAATAAAATGAGCATTACCATCCCATGGGATAGTGGATTCGATCATAAAATCAGAGTAATAAAATTATCCGTTACCATTCCATGAGATCAGCCGTGGATTCGATCATGAAATCGGAGTAATGAGATAAAATAATTATCTATTACCATTCTATGGGATCAGCCGTGGATTCGACCATGGAATCAGAGTAATGAGATAAAATAGATTATTTTCTAGGAATTCAGTGGTGAATGTCATGGTAGACAGTTAAAGCGCCGTATTCGTCCTGAAAGATGCATAGTCAGGGAACAACGAGTGTTGCCGATGTCCTGAAGGCGTTTTTCCCTCTCAACAGTTATGTATGGAGAACCGCCTGAATCTATACACAGTCTCTCTACATAGTCAGGGAACAGTGGGTGTCACTGACGTCCTGAAGGCGTTAAGCTCTCGGTCATACGAAGAACCGCTCAATCGTTCTTCTATGTGAGGGGGGTCTCTCTATGTAGTCAGGGAACAGTGAGTATCACCGACGTCCTGAAGGCGTTAAGTTCTCAATCATACGGAGAATCGCCCAATTATGTTATTCTATATAGAGGTCATGATGATGAGCAACATCGAATGCTCCGGGGAGGCCTTTCGAGTGACTTATGCATCATGGCTCGTAAAATATGAATCGTCACATGAGTTCCTACAACCCCTCTTTGCTAATTTATCCCCAGTAAAATTTTCCTCACGATAAGTGTGAACAAATATAATCGAATCATACTTGTCGCGAACTTCCTCCCATCTTTGTCTAGCAAACCACGATAAAGAATTAGCTTCCATATCACTAATCACACTTGCCGAGTCTGTTCTGATAGGAATTCTGTTGTAGCCCCATTGAACTGCCCACTCTAAGCCCACCAACACTCCATACATTTCTTCCATAAAATTGGACGTCAAGCCCAAACCAATCTCCATTGCTCCAAGCACTGCACAACTAGCATCACGTGCCACTACACCCGCACCAGCAATCCATGGGTTATTCCTAGCAGCACCATCACAACAAATTTGCAATTCTCCATGATCCGGAGGAAACCAGCGATACTCCACATGTTGTGAATGTTTAACCCTCCTAAAACTCACCCTGAAATAGCTCATAATACTCAAATCTTCAGCAGAGTTGTGCATATATCCCCTCAAACGAAGTGAGTACTCATTAATCAGATAGAACACCCTTTTTTGAAAGAAAAACCAACATGGAGACTTATTTTCATACACTTTCTTATTTCGAGTGAACCATAGTTCAGATCGCACAACTAAGTTGGAAATTAACCACAAATCCTTTATCATTTTACTGCGTCCCTTAGCTGCCAGTCCCACACCCTTCTTGCAAAAGAGCACTTCCATAGAATGTGCTCCAGCGATTCCTCATCTACCTGACATAAAACAAACTTTGTTGCAAGTGAATACTTGAATCTTCTCCGCACCTGATCCATAGTCGCACACGCACCTCTCTCAAACTTCCAAACTTGAGCAGCCAAAGAAGGATGAACTTATTTTCTCCACTGTAAACGAGCCGCTTCCATAATAGGATATCTATTTCTGATTAAAAAGTCACTTCCCTATAGGTAACAACTTAGTTTCATAGTAGGCTTGTTATCAAAAAGTCATAGTTCTTTAAGATTAAAGAATTAATAGATGTCACTTGGACCTAGGGCTGCACATGGGCGGGTAGGGCGGGTATAAGCTAAAACCAACCTCGCACCCACAGACTGCGGGTTTTCTTCCGTAACCAACCCCGCACCCACAAACATCGGGGGGGTTTGGGTTTAAACCCGCTTAAACCCGCAATAATCATTCACACACAAACATGTTTTACTTAAGTTCTTAATAACTTAAAAAAACTAACATAACTACATAAGTCTTAATGTCTTACGATAAAAACAATCACTACATAAGTCTTACAATAAAAGTTACAAATTTAATTAGTGATTCAACTTTATTAACTAGATTGACAGACAAACTTTGTGTTCAGTTCAGTGAGGCACTGTATCAAACCCATAACACACTTAAATTAGAATAGTTACTGTGATGTGGGTCATCTGAATCGAGAGTTTAGAGGAGATTTGAGTTTGAAATGCAGAAGAAGAGCTAGGAGGAGGATTTAAGAGAAAAGGGGTATTGAGGTGAGGGGAGTTTTGAATTATCAGATTTAGTTTGAACATGATATTGCAGGAGGGAAGAAATCAACAAGAAAAAAAATATAATTAATCTTGTAGTGACCCTAGCTAGCTGGTGTTAGAAGTCTTTGATTTTCATAAGCTCGTGGATAGAAGGATTCGTTTTATCTAATGGTATATATTTCGCGGGTTTTTTGGGCGGGTATGAGCGAGTATTAGCTAAAACCAACCTCGCACCCACAGACAACGATTTTTTTTCTATTAACCAACCCTGCACCCACAACGGGCGGGTTTGGACAAAAAACCCACGAGTTTAGCGGGTATGGGCGGATTTGGGTATCATGGGCGGGTCTTGTGCATCCCTATTAGTTGGACCGCTAGAAACTGTTTAAAACATCTAATAATATACTAAAACTAGTAAATTTAAGAGGATCGTTCAAAAAATACACATAAGTATAGGTAACAACTTAGTTTCATAGTAGGCTTGTTATCAAAAACTCATAGTTCTTTAAGATTAAATAATTAATAGATGTCACTTGGACCGCTAGAAACTGTTAAAAACAATTAATAATATATTAAAACTTGTAAATTTAAGAGGACGGTTCAAAAGAATACACATAAGTATAGGTGACAACTTAGTTTCGTAGTAGGCTTATTATGTAAAACTCATAGTTCTTTAAGATTAAAGAATTAATAGATATCACCTGGAACGCTAGAATTTGTTTAAAACATCTAATAATATACTAAAACTGGTAAATTTAAGAGGATGGTTCAAAACAATACATAGAAGTATAGGTAACAACTTAGTATCATAGTAGGCTTGTTATAAAGAACTCAAAATTCTTTAAGAATAAAGAATTAATAATGTCACTTGGACAGCTAGAAGCTGTTTGAAACATCTAATAATATAGTAAAACTGGTAAATTTAAGAGGGTCGTTCAAAAGAATACACAGAAGTATAGGTGACATCTTAGTTTCATAGTAGGCTTGTTACGAAAAATTCATAGTTCTTTAAGATTAAAGAATTAATAATGTCACTTGGACCACTAGAAACTGTTTAAAACATCTAATAATATACTAAAACTGGTAAATTTAAGAGGATCGTTAAAAAGAATATACATAAATATAGGTGACAGCTTAGTTTCATAATAGGATAGTTACGAGAAACTCATAGTTCTTTAAGATTAAAGAATTAATAATGTCACTTGGACCGCGAGAAACTGTTTAAAACATCTAATAATATACTAAAACTGGTAAATTTAAGAGGATCTTTCAAAAGAATACGCAGAAGTATAGGTGACAACTTAGTTTCATAGTAGGCTTGTTACGAAAAACTCATAGTTCTTTAATATTAAAGAATTAACAGATGTCACCTGAAACGCTATAATTTGTTTAGAACATCAAATAATTTACTAAAACTGGTAAATTTAAGAGGATGGTTCAAAAGAATACCCATAAGTATAGGTGACATCTTTGTTTCATAGTAGGTTTGTTATAAAAAACCCATAGTTCTTTAAGATTAAAGAATTAATAGATGTCACTTGGACCGATGGAAACTGTTTAAAAATCTAATAATATACTAAAACTGGTAAATTTAAGAGGATGGTTCAAAAGAATACATAGAAATATAGGTAACAGCTTAGTTTCATAGTACGCTTGTTATCAAAAACTCATAGCTCTCTAATATTAAAGAATTAATAGATGTCACTTGGACCGCTAGAAACTGTTTAAAACATCTAATAATATACTAAAACTGGTAAGTTTAAGAGGATCATTCAAAAGAATACGCAGAAGTATAGGTAACAACTTAGTTGCATAGTAGGCTTGTTATCAAAAACTCATAGTTCATTAAGATTAAATAATTAATAGATTTAGACCACTAGAAACTGTTGAAAACAAATAATAATATACTAAAACTGGTAAATTTAAGAGGACGGTTCAAAAGAATACACATAAGTATAGGTGACAGCTTAGTTTCGTAGTAGGCTTGTTATGTAAAACTTATAGTTCTTTAAGATTAAAGAATTAATAGATTTCACCTGGAACACTAGAATTTGTTTAAAACATCTAATAATATACTAAAACTGGTAAATTTAAGAGGATGGTTCAAAACAATACACAAAAGTATAGGTAACAGCTTAGTTTCATAATAGGCTTGTTATAAAAAAACCCATAGTTCTTTAAGATTAAAGAATTAATAGATGTCACTTGGACCGCTAGAAACTGTTTAAAACATCTAATAATATACTAAAACTGGTAAATTTAAGAGTATGGATCAAAGGAATACACAGAAGTATAGGTAACAACTTAGTTTCATAGTAGGCTTGTTATCAAAACCTCATAGTTCTCTAAGATTAAAGAATTAATAGATGTCACATGGACCGCTAGAAATTGTTTAAAACATCTAATAATATACTAAAAGTGGTAAATTTAAGAGGATCTTTCAAAAGAATACATAGAAGTATAGGTGACAGCTTAGTTTCGTAGTAGGCTTGTTATGTAAAACTCATAGTTCTTTAAGATTAAAGAATTAATAGATGTCACCTGGAATGCTAGAATTTGTTTAAAACATCTAATAATATACTAAAACTGGTAAATTTAATAGGATGGTTCAAAAGAATACCCAAAAGTATAGGCAACAACTTAGTTTCATATTAGGCTTGTTATCAAAAACCCATACTTCTTTAAGATTAAAGAATTAATAGATGTCACTTGGACCGCTAGAAACTGTTTAAAACATCTAACAATATACTAAAACTGATAAATGTAAGAGGATGGTTCAAAAGGATACACATTTTTTTTTAAAGTCAAAAAATATATTAATCAAAAAAGATATTTACAAGATAGTTTATGAGAAAAGAGGTCACAGCAATCCCAAAAACTCACAAAACTATTTAAATCTAAAATAAGAAACATTGGGATACTCAACAGAATTTAAAAAAATAGGACAACCAACATAATTCATTCCCACTCTATTGCTCAAAAAACAACCACGCTTGGCCATATTATCAGCAGCAAAATTCGCTTCACGATAAGTATGAATGAAACGAACAGAGTCATAGAGTCTTCTAACATCCATCCACCTTTGCACAACAAACCAAGGAACCGAGAGATATTCAAAAGATCGAATAGCACTAAGAGAGTCAGTGCGCACCACTACATTTCTAAAACCCCAGACAATAGCCCATTCCAGGCCCACCAGAATAGCATAAATCTCCGCCAAGTAATTGCTAGCAACTCCCAGCCTAATACTCACAACCCCAACTACAACGCAAGTAGCGTCTTTGGCTACAACTCCAGCACCCGCGGAAACATTCAGTATCATGATTTTACGATTTTGACCTTTTTTGAAAATCCACTATCAACATTAAGTCCCCTCCTTAGCGCGAAACAATCATGTTCCGCAGTAAGCATTAAATGGTGATTTTCAGTCGACGAGATCAGTGGTTGAACTCAGTTGTACAAAGGTGTTTCCAGAATCCCCGATTTTACCCAATGGTGTCATGTACGAGCAAATGTTCGGGTGAGGACCCTAATAGTATGATAGAGTGTCATCCCGTGAGCGCAGAGAGATGAGGCACTGCTGATTTGGTCAGTCAAAAGTTTTTGGTCGGTTTAGCATTTGGGGGCCCAAACCCAAAAAACCAAATCCATGTTTTATTAGGTTTTGGAAATAAATTTAACATATAAAAGGGAAGAAACCCTAAAATAAAATATTATTATTTCCTTGAGCTACCGACCACCTTCCCATTGATTCCTTCACGTCTGAGAAACCAGAGGAGTAGAAGAAATTTTTTTCCGGAAAAGCTGCCGCCGGCGTTCCCCATTAGCGGCCGATCAACTTCCGGCCGGCACCGACCAGGTGCGATTTTTTTTTTGCTGTATGTTTTGATGAGTTGTTCAAAACAAAAATCCCATAGTTGCATGCATGTGTAGGTTTTATGGAAATTTGTTGTTTTTTGAAAATATATATATATATATATATATATATATATATATATATATATGTCCGTTCGCTCGTTAGTTTAGGAAACGAGCAACAATCCCTAATATGAGAGAGATACACAAATTCTTGAATAGACATGGTCTAGTTGTAGTAAATAAAATTTTGTTTATGAGGTTTCATGAAAACCAGAATTTATTTTCAAAGCATGAACTTTCACAAATACTTTTAGGAACGTACGTTTGTTCATAGCTAAAGTAATAAACAATAATCCTTAGAGTTAGAGAGATTTTGAAAAGACCTGCACCTCATGATAAAATTATTTGTGGAACTTTCAAATTTGGAATAAGTGGACCTCTGCAAAAATAGAAAAGACCCTCGTTTCATAGACAAATGCTCGTTTGAGCAAAAATAAAGTTTTTTTTTTATTAACTCACGCAAAAAGATTTTTTTTTTAAAGAATACGTGAGTTTTTTTTTAATTCTTGATAAAAAAATAAAATAACAATTTTTTAGTAATCGTTAGGGTTAAACAATTGTATTTTATGATTTTATGATGTATGTTTGCGGCATAAAATCATGGAACGTTCACATGAAGAGTTTATGTAAATTGTTCATAGTTTCGTGAAAAGTCAGTGTCGACTCTTGAATGAAGAATTTTTCTCGTCTTTGAAGATTTGAAAGAGCGAGCAAGTTTTCGAAGTTTTATGTTATTATCACTAAGTTCGTGAAACCATAAATAGGTAAGAGTTGAGGATTACCATTTTCGTTGTGAATTCGATATTAACATATCTGTAATTGTGCACTTCTGGTTCCAGATAATGGTGACTTCTAGCCGCAGTGACTATGATCATGATTCTTCTTCTAGCTCTTCTGAAGAGGATTCCAAGATTTTTACGGCCAAAGAACGTGCCAAGACGGATCATGCTGAGGAGATAGTAAATAGCATGCCTCTTAATGATCTAAAAATGGCTCGTGATGAACTCTTGAAGAGGAAAGCCGGGGAGGAGATAATAGCTGATTATCGGGAGAAAAGGCGTACAATTCAGCGAAAAATACTAGAAGCTGATGATAAACTCCGATCTCATCCTGATGGTGTAGCCTCAGACTCAGATGATGAAGAAGAGGAACCCGTGTGGGAGCTGATGGAACGCAGAAGTAAGCCATATCCACCGCACATGGAGATTGAGTGACTGGTTAAGGCTGATCTCCAAGCTGAATGTGATGAAGAAGACTACTAGGATGCAATATATGGCGATCTCGAGGAGGAAGAATTCCCTAGTTCGGACAGTGATTCCGAGAAAGAGTCTGAAGAGGATTCCATGGACGATGATGATGACGATGAATCCGACGATTAGCCTTGCTTGCGAATATTTCTGAGATCATTTATTTTCTGTTGAAATATATATTATCCCATTATTTGAGCGGTTTGGCTGTAGAGATATTCAGATATTATTATTTATATTTTTTGAACAATCCATTATCGTATCTTCTACCCTATTCTTTGCATGCCTTCAATTGGATGAACCCATATCCACTTGTGTGAAAGTTAGTCGTGATCTTCGGAAGTATGACTGCACGAGGAATCACGATTCGCACAAATCATCAATTTCTGAATATTGATTGCACTTGGTTGGGCCATCAGTCCCCGGTATTGTCGCCCTTCTTCTATATCACCAACGAAATCCAGTTTGAGATCCAGAGTCTCAGTAGAAATCGCAACTGATTTGACTGTTCGTAGAAGATAAGTATTCGCCGTATCCATTTTTTACTCTCAAAACTTAGGGTTTTATATTTATACGACACATCTTCTTCTGCTCCTGATTTATCAGAAGAAATTTTGATCACGATCATATCTCTCATCATCACCACGTCTGGTAGCAGTGATTCTTCTCAAAACAGATCTCCGGTAAACCGTGAGGTTGGGACTCCTGTCTTGGTAAGTTGCACACTTTCTTTTATTTTCATGTAGTCATAATGGCTGACTGGAGAAAATAACTTGTTGCAGGGCAATCAGGGGAATCGGCTTCCTTCTTTCTCTTACGGTTTAAGGCCTAAGCGGACTGTTAAAGCTCCTGCTTGTTATAGGCCTACTCGTTCTACTAATGGAACGTCTATGAGTCCCTTACTGAAAATTTCTTTCGATCAAGGGTTTTTCCAATTTCACTGAAATTGAACATTTTTGCAGGTTGATGTTCATGTCGTTGTCGATGCTAGAAAGAGAAGAAATGGAAAGTCCGTGGTTGCGGTTGATGATGATGTTGATAGCCGTGCTGATGAAAACTCAAACAACTCTGTAGATGCTGATTCCAAGGTTTCTGTCCATGAATACCCAGCGGCTGGACTCCCATTCGATACTCCCATGGCCAACATTTTCCCAGACAATCAACTCGTTGGCGGTTTCATCGTTCCTAAGTGTCACGCATCCCTTTACACCAGAATTTGGAGGAAGTATGGACACATTTATACCACTGAAGTGTGGAGAGGTTTTATGCCAACTTTATTGACTACAGTTGCTGGATTATTGCCCATTATTGATGAGATGAACAAAATAAACCTGCGAGATGTCAAAAATGAAGAGTTGCACAGATGGGATGATATGATCTCGAACTGTGAGGTCTTGCATTTCAATATAAGCTGGCTTCGTCGTCGACTCGAGATCATCAAGGTTAATATAGCGGCTGCTGCTGCAAATATAATTTCTGCTACGTCTGCCATCATAGAAGAGGAGAAGGCACTTGCTCTGGAGTTGGCAAGGGTTGAGAAAGCTGTCCAGGATTTGAGAGTGAGGAATGAAAGTTTTCAAAAGAGGCTTGACATGGATTTCAGTAAGAACTATTTGTTGTTAGATGGTTTTCTCTGAGCTTGTGAGATTGAGACTTGTTTAATAAAGTAGATGCTTGGAAGAATTTTGTGAGATTCATGAAAATTTTGAATTTTGAACGAATGAGCATATTTCATACTCTTTGAAGGAATAGAAATTACATTTTTAAATTTAACATATAATTGTTTGCTGATCGTTTAAGCATAATAAGCCTTGAGCCACTTGCCATTGATGATGTTCCCTTCCACTCCTCCATTAACAACTAAGATTTTGTAATATCCGCTGGATACTGCTTTGATGATTACATAAGGCCCTTCCCATTTTGGAGAGAACTTGGGAGCGTACATGTCTTGTTGAATATGCTTTGCTGTTTTCAAAACCAAATCTCCTACTTGAAATGTTCGAGGTCTTACCATTTTGTTGTATGCCTTGAAAACCCTTTGTTGTAGGTTTCCACGTATTTTTCTACCTTGGCCCTTCTTGAATCGAGCATGTCCAATTCAGCAATTATTGAATTAGACACTTCATCTTCATCCCACTGCACTCCACTGGCCGCTGCGATTCTTGCAGAGGGCATCTTGATCTCAGCTGGGAGAACAACATCAGCGTCGTAGATGAGAGAATACGGTGAAGGCCCAATTGAGCTTCTTGGTGCGGTATGGTAGTCCCACAAAGCCATGGGTAATTCTTCATGCCACGTTCGTGGATTGTCATGAACTGTTCGACTAAGAATCCGGATCAAGGTTTTGTTGGTGCTCTCCGCTTTTCAGTTTCCTTGGGGATAGTATGGTGTAGAGAAAATCTGTTTGATTCCGTATTCCTCGAGAAATTAAGCAACATGTTTGTTGGAAAAAGGAGTTCCATTATCCATGATGATATGTTTAGGAACGCTGAATCTGCATATAATGTACTCTTTGATGAAAGCTGCAATTTTGGCTCCATTGGTTTTTCGAAGAGGAATAGCCTCGATCCATTTGGTGAAGTACTCCGTTGCTGTGATGATGTATTCATGTTGCTTCGAAGATGCTGGATTGATTTTTTCAATGATATCCAGTCCCCAGCTGTAGAAGGGCCATGGACTACTCCAGAAATGTAATGGAAGACAACGAGTATGAATGAGGTTACCATGAATTTGGCATTTGATGACATCTCCGAACATGGGCAGCTGCATGGTTGGCCAATAATATTTCTTGTGGATTTGGAGAAATAATTTCTTCTTGCCTTGGTGTTCACCTTCGTCATCTCTTTCAAGATTTTAGGAATTTCATGCTCGCCAAGCATCTCAGGAGGTTCCCACCAAATCTTTTGCGATACAAAATCCCTTCCAAGTAGATAAAATGTTTGTCCCTCTGGATGATTTTGATCGCTCCTTTGTTCTACGACGGTAGATCATTGTGACGAAGATATTTTATGTAAGGTTCTCTCCAGTCCCTATTATGGTGAATTGTTAGGACCTCCAAATGATGAGGTGGTTTCTGACAATTGGGACATGACCCTTGTAACTTTCTCGACTGAGCCTCCATGGAAGGCCAATAATACCCGAGTCTTTGAAGCCTTCTGTAAAATGTGACTACTAGGGTTTGTCCGCATATTTCCTCATGTATGCGTTTGAGTTGCTCGCTCGCTTCTTCATCTCCAAGGCATCGTGACAAGGATCCATCAGGGTTGCGATAATATAATGATCCATGCAGCATAAAAAAGTTATTCAACTCCTTGAGGCTGATTTTACCTTCTGTAAGAGAACTGCTCAATTCATGAATGATGGGTGCCCACCAGTCTCTTGATTGAGCATCTTCAACTTGAGTAAGCCAGGTAGATGATACATAACATCTTTGCACAATGATGGATTTCTCTGATCCTTCAAACTGCAGCTTGGACGCAAGAGTCGCTAGGCAGTCAGCGTGTCTGTTGTTGGTGCCAGTATGCACAATTATTGCGTCAGAGAAATGAGCTAATAGTTTTTGTGCTTCATCCCTAAATGGAGCGAGTGTTATTTATTTGAGAGAGTACACACCATTCATTTCATTGACAAGAAACTTTGAGTCTCCTTTTATCTCCAGAAGCATTGCTCCTGCTTGCTTGGCCAAGGACAACCCTAAGAGGAAAGCTTCATATTGTGCCGAATTGTTGGTGCAGTGGAAATCCAGCTTGAAGGAATGTGAGAAAACTTCACCGGATGGAGATACTAGGACAACTCCTGCTCCACCAATATCATTACTCGGAGTGGCGGACCCATCAAAATACAATATCCATGTTTCTTCCTGGATGATTGAGATTTCCGGAAACTCACCAAGCACTTCTTCGTGTAGCATTGTGATGTCTTCTCCAGGGAAAGCAACAAGTAAGTCTACAACTGCTTGTCCCTTGATCGCTTTAGGCGGGACACATGCTATGTCAAACTCTGACATCTGAAGTAGCCACTTTGCCGGTCTTCCAATTTAGTGCAGGTTTCGACAGTAAGAATTTTATAGGATCGGCTTTGGCTACTAGCACAACCCTGTTCGATAGTAGATAATTCCTGAACTTCTCTATTGCATGAACCAATGCTAGACACGCTCTTTCGGATTTTGGGTATCAGAGTTGAGCATCCCTCATCATACGACTGAAGCAGTAAATTGGGCGTTCGATGCCTTCTTCATCTTCTTGAGCGAGGAGTGCTCCAATAGCGACGTCACTAGAAGCTGTGTAAAGTATTAGTGGCAGTCCTTGTACCAGGGATTTCATGATAGAAGGTGATAATAGTATCTCCTATATTTTATGAAATGCTTCTTGTTGAACGTTCGTCCATATAAAACTTGCTCCCTTCTTCAACAGAGGAGTGAACGAGGCGATGAGTTGAGCCAACCCAGGAATGAAACGCCGAATATAATTTACCTTGCCCATAAAAATCTGGAACTCTTTCACGGTGCCTGGAGGAGGCATGGTAGTGATGGCTTTTGTCTTGTCTGGATCGACCTTGATTCCTTATGCAGTGACCAAGAATCTTAGAAACTTTCCGTAAGAAACAACAAAAGTACACTTCAGAGGATTCATCTTTAACTTTTATTCCCTTCATCTTTCGAAAACTTGTCTCATAATTTCCAGGTGTGATGCTCGAGTTTTCGACTTTACCACCACATCATCGACATAATCTTCCACTTGCTTGTGCATCATGTCGTGGAATATCACGGTCATGGCTCGCTGGTAAGTGGCTCCTGCATTCTTCATTCCGAAGGGCATCCCCGTATAATTAAAGTTTCCAATGGTAGTCTGGAATGCAGTCTTGTTAGCATCACGTTTGTACACCTTGATTTGGTTTTATCCACTGTAACCATCCATGAATGAGAACATGTCGTGACCACTGGTTGCATCAACGAGCATATCAATGTTGAGTAAGGGAAAATCGTCCTTTGGGCAACATTTGTTCAGGTTCCTGAATTCCACACAGCATCGGATTTGACCATTCTTCTTATTGATTGGGACAATGTTCGCCAGCCATGTTGGATGTTGAATGGGTATGATGAATCCTGTTGTTAATAACTTCTGGATCTCGACTTTGATTTGTTCCTCGACATCATGTATGAACTTCCTGGGCGGTTGCTTTACAGGTTTGGAACCGGGAGTGACGTGCAGATGATGAGTGACTAATTTTTCATCTAGGCCGGGTATCTCTTCGTACGTCCAGGCGAAGATATCTTGATACTCTTTCAACAGACCTATCAATCCTTCTCGTTCCTTAGATGAGAGAGTAGAAATAATAAAAATAAGCCTTGGGTTTTCGTCTGTTCCGATGTTGATAGTCTCAAGATCATCAGTTGTGGAATCCGTGCCATCTTGTAGTTGTCGTGGTGCATCCCGAATTTCTTCATCGGGAAATTTCTCACTCTGGCATGATTCTTCAGGACCGGGAGAATTTTCATTGACCTCCCCTCATAATTGCTAATCTTTTCGACGGAGATAAATTATTCTCCCTTCTGCATCATAATCAGTAATAAAATTGGATTTCTTATGAGTTGTACCTTGAACCTAACAACGCTTGAGTGGTGTGGTAGACGGTTTGATGGATTTAGCATCCGTTGATGATGGTTTGTTAGTTTTCTCAATAGATTTCCAACTTGGGAGTGGAGTACCGTAGATCTTGCTTGGAAGTTCGGGGATGCTCTTTGGAGGTTCAAGGAACTCAGCATCGTAAACCGGAGCGTAAGGGGATACTGAAGCTGCAATGCGGATAATTTTGTTGTTGAGAAAAGATTTCATGCATTGATGGTATGTCGAAGGAACAACCTTATTGTCATGGATCCATGGTCTTCTGAGTATCATGTGATAATCATGGTCTTTCTCGATCACATGAAACTTGACAGTGGATTGAATCGTCCCTACTTTCATATCCACATAGACGTACCCGTATGTGTAGCTTTGGCTTCCTTCAAAACCCGTCATTAATATGGGATGTTGAACAATCTTGCTTTGTGGAACTTTGGCTTCCTTGAGAGTCTTCATAATGATGATATTTGTAGAAGCGCCTGTATCGATGAGAACTCTCCTGAATTCGGAATCCTTGATAGAAACAGTCACAAACAAGGCTCGGTTATTTCCTTCTCCTGCCATTCGTCCCTCCTCAGTGAAAGTGATGTTGTTGATCGAATGTTCAGATACCATGGTGTTTGTGGGTAAAAACTATTTCTGCTGGTTTTGGTCAATTTGGGTGTGTGGATGAGAAACGAGCCTAAACCTTAAACAAATGCACTGCACGGGAGTACTTTAGATTCGAGAGATCAATCTGTACAATCCTGTACTAAACCAAGAAATGGTTGTTCCAGGATTGCTTCGGTCACAAAGTGAAGGATAAGGGTTGGTCTTAGGGAGGGAAGCAAAGAAGGTGTTGAGACCAGAATGGTTAATTATGAAGGTGTGCCTATTTTATGACTTGTATCAGAATGTGGAAATGGCTTGCGGAATGTAAGCTATCAGTTCTTTGGTGTTTTCTGGATACTATGTTGTTTTTAACCAAAAACTTGTTGTTTTTGGGGAAATAGGTAAAACCTATTTATACAAGTCATATTGAACGCACAATGATCTCGTAGAAAGTGGGAGTGATTGAGTAATGGAGAAGTGGGATTATGTGTAAATGCCAGAGACCACGTTCCCACCATGTAGGAACCCGATTAGTTTACACCCACTACTTCTTACCGCCACTAACTGCCCTTCTTTTTGACACTTTCTTATAATGGGCGTGTTGCACGCCGCACGCTGTAAACCGCCAGACCAATACCCTGATGAGCATCTGTAGTGAACTCACTACAAATTGGATTATCAGGAACAATTTGAGTCTCTAAGGATAAAGATGATTTGGGATAGATAGAGGGAAATAGAGGATTAGGAGATGAATTAGGGGAATAAGGAAGAAGACATTGTTACAGATGAGAAGTTGCCGAAGCAAATAGAGAAGAATATGAGTTTTACATTATTCGTTGATAATGCCAAAGAGAATTACAGACTCATTACATACTAGGGTAGTCTCCCAGCACACATTCTAAGCACACACACACTAACTAATTACTAACTACACCTAACAAGGGGTGCCCCAATTGGGTGTCCCATAAGCAGACATACTAGTCATGAGGGACATGACAAATACCCACCCCTCCAAATCATCCTTGTCCTGAAGGATGGAAGATAATAAACACTCTCGATCAATGCAAACCCAGCTACTGCCACTATAATAAGAATTTTACTTCGTCCTGACTTCAAAATTGGCGCGACAACTGATGCAGTAAGCAAATACCCCTCTATGTAGGTTACCTTTTGTTGTATGCTAAGTATGCAAGAAGTGTTTGGATAATGCATCACTGTTAGTATATGAAGGATGATGGTTCTTCTGTTATAACAAAACTAGCATAAAGAATTTTAGCCTGTGAAGAAAAATATAGACCACAATCTTCATAGTTATACCAAAAGCCATCAAGACACGGCTCTCTCTTATGCTTATTTCTTTAAAACTGAAACTCCCTAAAACTTTAGAGGTGGCGGCTTTGCAGGCATGAATAAAAATCGCATTGTGTATCCTCATTGTCATTATTTCCCAAGCACATTGGCGACGAAAGATATTCGCATGACCCTTGAATAACACCATCAATATGGCCCTACCTCCGAACTTGTGCATAAGAATTATGGTAGCTTGGATGTAAGAAGGTAAATTAAAATTTGTTTTCAAACCTGACATTTCAGTTTCCAATAGTAACGGTAATGGGAGTAATAAAATCTTCAGTCCCAATCTCTCTATGCCAGGTACAGTACCATCAAGATGTCTATCCTTTCCCAGGCCGGTTACAGTTTGAGGATGGATCTCATAACTCCAACAACAATTGAAGAAGAGCATAACAAGACTGGATAAGAGTGTACTGATCATCAACATGTCTATTTTTGTAATGCCCTGTATAACCCATTGTACTGCCTTACATCTGACTTCATCACCAATTTTAATTCCCCAACTAAATCTGTAGATAGTTGCATATAAGAACGTTGATCCTGTCCAGATTCCCACTGTCCTGACAAACAATTCCTTCCAACTAACAATCCATCCATCAATACCACAACCTATACAACTATGTACCCCAGATGGCTCGATGAAAACCCAAACATTACTCATACCCATTCTGCTATAAAACATTTCAGCTATAGTCTTGGTACTACTTGACTGTAGTTTCTGAATCGAATTTAAAATTGCTGTAACAAAATCTCTGCGAACCTTTTCCATTTGAGTAGAAAAAATACTATCTCTGCCCAGCCACGGATCAAACACCTCATGTGAACAACAAAACCCACTCTGGCTTATCATTTGCAGCCTCATTCTAGTCCCGACAATAATAAATTGATGTACCATTTCCTCCATTACCTTGCGAGTATCACAACTGTCACTATTCTTAGCAAACAAAAACATATTCGAGTACTCAATTAACAATTTCAGAAGGTACCCCAACTCAAGAATCAACTCAACAAAATTTGCATTGCGTCTAGGCATTAAAATTAGCTCCTTAAAGACCATCAAACAACAGACTGTATCCAGGTAGAGTTTATAACTACTTCCCATATAATACGAATACCTCCCAATAGATTCCAACTCTTTTCCACGATCAAATAATGTTCAAGCAAGGTCAAGGCTACAGCCAACCCACTTTATACTTGATAATTTGTTGTTTGTGACAGTGAACACCTTTGAGTTGTTAAGATGCTCATAAACAAAATCCCCAGTATACTCATTCATCCGGGCTGACCCCATAAGAAAAAACACACGAGAAGTAAGAGTATTCAAGCATAATTTAAAACTATTCCCAATCAATTTCAGCAGCCTTCCTCGATCAAATACCCTTCCAGCAATCAATGTGTCACCATCTTCATTATATCCTTGAGATGTTTTCACAAGCACTTCATCCACACTAATTACATAACTATTTGCATTCAAATAATCCAACTCATAATCATTGCTTCTCATGTAATTAAGTAATGTCTGAAATAATTCTGAAGTTGTTTCCACTAGCACCTCTAAATAATAATTCCACAATTCGGTCTGATGCATTCCACATTGATCAAACAACAAACGACCACAAGCATAACTGGTGATGCAATCTCTGTCGGACATTCTTGCTAACAGATTCTCACCATTATAATTGTCACTATGTTTTACCAATACACACACAACTGAATTCATAAATATGGAATCCAATTGGTACCCATGCTGAAGAATAAGCTCATAATAGGATTCTTCATCATATTTCTCCATTGGGATAATCAAACAAGAAGCAAGAATCTCAAGACATAATTTCAAATTTCTCCTAGCAAAATAAGAATACATCTCACAGACTACAAACTCTTTACCGCGATCAAAAAGCATACGGACAGAATCAGAACTAGATATAATTTGCAGTCTGGAAAATACCTTGAGAATTTGGAATATGTAAGAAGTAAATTTATTAAGGTTATCATCTGTAATTAACTTTTGATCTTCAAACTGCTGAAATTCAGCATTGGCATTTTGATGTAACGAGTTGAAATCCTTTACCTCAGCATTTGTAACCCTTCTAACTTGAGAATCCAAAACAATATTAAGAGAATTATATTGAGAAGCGAAGGGTTTACCTTCTTGATAATCTAGAAACTTCAATTGCTCCCTGTATTCCTGAACTTCAGCACTAGATCCATTGGTTACAGAGAAAACATATTTAAAATTAGATTGAAAATTACCTTTATCTGTTGTACCAGGAGTTGAAGAATTTTGAATTGGTTCTCTAACTGAACTTAAATCATCTACAGAGTCAAGTGAAATTGATTTCAAATTAACATCAACTTCTTCCTCGGTCAGCTTTGACTCAATAAACTCGGATTCAATTAAACCGATGTTTTCAAATCCAGATTTCACGATTCCTGTATCAGTACCCGATTGAGAATCAACACCGGTACCAACGATGACCTTAGTATCCTGATCGGAGTCTGTATCATTTTGGTTTTGATTTTTCTCAGAATAGCTAAGAAGAGATCATTAAAAGCCTTTTCAAACTCCGGTGAAGATTCGTCGTGATTTTCTCTCCTTAACCTACGAAAATAATCCCGTTTCTTTGAAATTTCTTCTTCTAGTTGTGAAGCTTTATCTACTGTAGCTTTGTTAACCATGGTAGCAGTCTCAGAATCGACTGCTCTGATACCACTTGTAGTGAACTCACTACAAATTGGATTATCAGGAACAATTTGAGTCTCTAAGGATAAAGATCATTTGGGATAGATAGAGAGAAATAGAGGATTAGGAGAAGAATTAGATGAATTTGGGGAATAAGAAGAAGAAGGTATTGTTACAGATGATAAGTTGCAGAAGAAAATAGAGAAGAAGATGAGTTTTACATTATTCGTTGATAATGCCAAAGAGAATTACAGACTCATTACATACTAGGGTAGTCTCCCAGCACACGTTCTAAGCACACACACACACTAACTAATTACTAACTACACCTAACAATGGGTGCCCCAATTGGGTGGCCCATAATCAGACATACTAGTCATGAGGGACATGACAACATCCCCCAGTTTGTGACATGTTTGATGTCTCGAGTGTTTTCGTGAAAAACGTGTAGTAGATTTCTATGTGTGGCAAGTCAAAGTCAGGAGACTTGCCACAGGAGAATAGCATGTGATGCGATTTGTCTTGTCTTAGTTGGTCGCCCAAAACTTGCCACATGCCTGTCAGTTAAGTGGCGAATTTGGACGGCTGAGATCGTAACTCATGAGAAAGGGTGGCCATTGATTATGGAAACATTATCTTGGGGCATGATGGTAGCACAGTGGCGTCATTGGCACATTCCAATGGCGTAGTGGCATATAGCGGCATGCTAGTGGCACCTGGCGTAGCCATGACAGCTATTTTGGGATGTTGGTGTTAGACCCAAATATGGCTCCGATAACATTGGCCCTGTTGTTATATCAAACTTAAGGCCTTAGGAGAATTACTTGACCTAGTTGGCGTGGCAACTTTAGCTAAATTAAGGTTTGGCATATCAAAACCTCCATAATATGAGAATAACCACAGGCGCAAGGGTGTCCACGAGTGGTTATAGAATGTCGAAGTTTCTAGCGTTTGGCGGGTCTCACATGGCTTGTGGCATGTTGTAGGGCCAAAGTAGCGTAATTGGGGCACATATGAAAATTAGGGTTTCGACCAATGCCGCCAAGGCAGAGCCGCGTTTGGAATACCCTAATTGGAATATGTTATGGCGTTTGGCCACGGACAAGAAGTAGGTTAGCATGTTGGCGCGCTATTTATGGTACGTTGCCGCGTTCGGCATGCTTTTGTGGCAAAGTGTCACGTTCGGCATGTTTGGCATGACAATTAGTGTTTTGGCGAGGCATGGCATGTTCGGCATGTCACTAGCATGCCGGAGCGGAATGGCACATTTGGCATGACAATTAGCTTATTGGCGCGACTTTCGGAAAGCCAATTTGGCATTGTGATCTTCTGGCGCAACCTTGCCTCTTTTAATACTGTGACAGGCTTAGAGCGACCTGATTGGTCGATTAAAAGAGGGGCCTGCAAAACGCGGGTGTGGCCACACTTCTGGTGTGCATGTTGCGGATTTAAAGCGACCTGATTGGTCGATGGGAAATAGGGCCGGCAAGCATGGTCCCAGCCACAACTCATGTGCGTGTGGCGGGATTAGGGGCCGGTTCGATCAGCATGGGGTGTGGCCACTTGCAAGTGGCGCCTGCTGGCCTATGACATGGCCACATCTCCCTTTGCTGCTGCTCCTATTCCGCGGCTCCTTTTATTCCTTGTTTTCTGTTTGTTGGTAGGATTTTTCACCTACTAATCCATGGAGGATTAATTGCCTAGTTCGCATAGACTTAAATTTGACAGGAAAGGTCTATTATACTGCGCAGGGAGCAAAACCCTAATTTTTACAAATTAGTCAGGGTAATATCTGAATCTTGTGAATTATCGCAAAATTGATTGAATTCTATGTGTTGACACAAAGTTCTTTAAGTTCATTGCCAGAGAGCAGTATGCTTTCCGATTGAATTCTTTATGCAAGGACCTTAGCCTTGATACTTGGAAATTCTTGCTACTCTGCTGCGAGTGAAAACAAATTGTCATGCCATATCAATATTAAGGGTTCATCCGGGGAACATATCATGGAAAGCATTCAAAGAAACTTATATTAATTGAATAATATAGGCAAGGTGCCAAAATTTACAGAATATCTGGGATTGTTGCTACATGCACCATTCTGGGTAAATTTCATGTGAATATATTGAATTGCTCAATAAATGTGCCAGTGAAGAGGTTGAACACTCATCACTATTACATGGCTATGTCTCTTTGCAGAGTGACAACATATTAAATGCGGGACATCTACAACTTTAGCCCTGAACTAAAAACCACCATCAACATTAAGTCCCATACTTAGCACGTAACAGTGGCATTGTTGTGGGGTAAGCATGAGATGGTGACAACCAAGGATAAAAAATCGAAAAGGCAAGACATGAGAAGATTACCAGGAAAATTCGATTGACCTTTGGCAAGAGGCATGATCAGTCTGCAATCTTTGTGCTGGCGCGCTTCTGTCTTGGCCACAGAGTACTAGTGCCATGTAGTGTTGGTGCAGCGAGCCTTGAATACAAAGATGAGTGTTGAGGTGGTGGAGCCGTCAGCACTATAATGTATTGAGGCAGTATGCATGTCAACACAGTAGTGAGTGTTGAGGAATTCGTACGTCTCAACACTAAAAGGAAGATGTGTTGAGGAAGTATGCCTGACAACAGAGTAGTGAGTGTTGAGGAATTTGCACGCCTCAACACTAAGAGGAAAGATGTGTTAAGGAAATATGCCTTACAACACAGTGGTGAGTGTTGAGGAATTTTGAACATCTCAACACCAAGAGGAAAAATGTGTTGAGTCAGTTTGCATGGCAACACAGTGGTGAGTGTTGAGGAATTTGAACATCTCAATATTAAGAGAAAAAATGTATTGCGGCAGTTTTCCTGGCAACACAGTGGTGAGTGTTGAGGAATTTTAACGTCTCAAAACTAAGAGGAGAGATGTGTTGAGTCACTTTGCCTGGCAACACAATGATGAGTGTTGAGGAATTTGAACGTCTCAACACTAAGAGGAAGTATGTATTGAGGCAGTTTTCCTGGCAACACAGTAGTGAGTGTTGAGGAATTTTCACGTCTCAACATTAAGAGGAAAAAATGTGTTGAGGCAGTTTTCCTGGAAACACAGTAGTGGGTGTTGAGGAATTATCACGTCTCAACACTAAGAGGAAAAATGGTTGAGGCAGTTTGCCTGGAAACACAATGGTGAGTATTGAGGAATTTTCACGTTTCAACACTAAGAGGAAGTATGTGTTGTGGCAGTTTTCCTGGCAACACAGTGGTGAGTGTTGAGGAATTTCACGTCTCAACACTAAGAAAAGAGAAGTGTTGAGGCAGTTTGCATGGAAACACAGTGATGAGTGTTGAGGAATTTTCATGTCTCAATACTAAGAGGAAAAATGTGTTGAGGAAGTTTTCCTGGAAACACAGTAGTGAGTGTTGAGGGATTTTCACGTCTCAACACTAAGAGGAAGTATGTGCTGAGGCAGTTTTCCTGGCAACACAGCAGTGAGTGTTGAGGAATTTCACGTCTCAACACTAAGAGGAGAGATGTGTTGAGGAAATTTTTCTGGCAACACAGTGATGAGTGTTGAGGAATTTGAATGTCTCAACACTAAGAGGAAGTATGTGTTGAGGCAGTTTTCCTGGCAACACAGTGGTGAGTGTTGAGGAATTTGAAAGTCTCAACACTAAGAGGAAAAATGTGTTGAGGCAGTTTGCCTGGCAACACAGTAGTGAGTGTTGAGGAATTTTCACGTCTCAACACTAAGAGGAGAGATGTATTGAGGAAGTTTGCCTGGCAACACAGTAGTGAGTGTTGAGGAATTTTCACGTCTCAACACTAAGAGGAAAAATGTGTTGAGGCAGTTTTCCTGGCAACACAATGGTGAGTGTTGAGGAATTTGAAATTCTCAACACTAAGAGATTTAAAATTTATTTGATATTCCTAATAGATATAAAACATTTAGTTTAAGGATAGTTACTTAGATCTGTCTCCGCTAGGCATGTCCTTCGCGCATGATTGAGATTTGGGTGTATCAGGATCTCCCGTGAGTAAGCAACGTGAAAAAATTCCCCATGTGTAATTATCCTGAGCTTATTTTCTCGTGGAATATGTGCTTCCATTGCATTCGCTGGTAAGGCGGTGACTGCATTTAAACTTCTAAACCTGAAGGAGGCTTCAGTACCCAAGTGTAGCTTACTTTGGTTGTACCACCTTGAATCCACGCATATGTGCTTTGATACAATCTTATTGTACTCTTATGGATGGGATGCTTGGAACATCACATGGACAAAATATTCTTTGTAGTGGTTGTTCCTATGGCGAAGCTCTGGTTGGTATCAACGAACGAGCAGCAGTTGTGATCAGAAGAGACTTGGCTGGCTGCGATCACAATCCTTGACAGGGAGGAGTGGCGGCTACGGGAACGAACCTTGGCGGGAAGGAGTGGAAGCTTCTGGAGAGAATGTTGAAGAGGATTCTGGAGAGAAACGTTTAAGAGGAGCGGCTCCTAGAGGCGAAACCTCGAAGCGGCTCCTGGAGCGAAACGTTGATGCAAAGAAGCTTCTGTAGAGAACGTTGAAGCGGCTCCTGGAGCGAAACGTTGAAGCGGAGCGGATCCTGGAGCGAAACGTCAAAGCGTCTCCTGGAGCGAAACGTTGAACCGGAGCGGCTTCTGGAGAGAACGTTGAAGCGGCTCCTGGAGCGAAACGTTGAAGCAGAGCGGCTTCTGGAGCGAAACGTTGAAGTGGAGCGGCTTATGGAGGCGAAACATTGAAGCGAAGCGGCTTCTGGAGCGAAAAGTTGAAGTGGATTCTGGAGAGAACGTTGAAGCGGCTCTTGGAGCAAAGGTCGAAGCGCCAACGCAACACAGTTGAGGGATGAAAATATATCTCGGTGCTGCACCTTGGAGAAATAGAGAATCTCACACACATGCTCCATCACAGATTAAATGGTTTTGTGAACAGAGTCCCCAGAAAGCATTAATGCACAACTCCACCAATTGATTTTCAGTCACATTTGGTTTATAACAATCTAACGCCCGAATTCTGAATCCCTTGACTAATCATTCGGACGTTCATTGTTTCGCTTCTTTTGAGTTGTGTCCATGTCTGTCTGAGCCTTAGCAAGAACTTCTTGTCTTTCCATCAAATTAGCAATGGTAATAGGGGGTTGGCTTCCTCTGGCCCCTCCGGTCTCTCGTCCTGATGGTGGAGTGAAAACAGCTCTGGTGACAACTGGGAGCGTCACACTTGAAGAAACAATAGGGGTGGCAGCAGAGGCTCTGGCTCTGGTGATCGGAGGTGTAACGCCTGAGGGAACATTTCCTACGCCGCTGGTGTTGGTGGTAGAGTCTGCGGCTCCACGGGTGTTGATGATGCTGACAGGTGGTACATTGATGTCACTGGAAGGAATGTTGATATCAAGGGCGTTTTCAGCGCCGGTGGCATCAGGGTTTGTTGCTGACCCGAACCTGAGCTCTACCATCTTGAAATTGGGATTGAAAAATTGGAAATTGGTATCACAACCGAGAGATTAACCTCCCACTGTGGTCGCCAATTTTTTGTGGGTGAAAACTGTTTCTGCTGGTTTTTGTCAATTTGGGTGTGTGGATGAGAAATGAGCCTAAACCTTAAACAAATGCACTGCACGGGAGTACTTTAGATTCGAGAGATCAATCTGCACAATCCTGGCCTAAACCAAGAAATGGTCATTTCAGGATTGCTTCGTGATAGGCTCGAAAAACTACAATAAAATACTGCAAGTGCACATCGTCTAACTAGTAGACAATGGCAAGTACAGGTCGTTCCCACGAGGAGTGTGAAATACTCTACCAACAATTACCAAAAGCTAAGTAATCAACAAGATGATGTTTAACGATTTTTCTGATATTCGGAACAAAATGAAATAATAAATAAATTTAACGATGAACAAAATGGGAATGGGTTATTAGGGTTTTCGGTTTCCACCAATTAACTATGCAAACTCTACTAATCTTTAAAAATATATTCCATGCTTTTTCAAATACTGTTTCTCCGCTCTAGTTTTCTTCGCTTCATGGGTAGTGATTCTAAAGCATTACATATCAATCCAAAAGTATATCACGTCAAAGAATTTAACACAAGTACGTCATATCAATTGAAAACATAAATAATCAAGAAAATCACATGAACAACAAAATACCAAGCTTTGTGAAGAAAAACTACTAGTCATTCAAATAATTATTAAGCATATAAATGTAGAGTTTACACAATAAAATTAGTTTCTACCTAAACCCTAACATGGATCTAGCTAGCCATGGCTTTCTCAAAATCCATAAATAAATTTAAATCAAAACGACAATCTAATCAAAAGAAACGGAAACACAAATTGCAAACCCTATTTCCTGTTCACGGCTTTGTGCTGCCTCCAGCCAGCCTCCTTCTTCTGTCTGTCTCAAGCGAAATATATAGTGTAGCCAAAACGTTGAAAAACGAGATCTAAGTCAAAATCCCAGTCCAATAGTGCACTCCAAATTCGGACTCTGCCCAAAGTCCGACAGCTGCTCCGAAAGACGTCCCCTGAACTTCTTTTAAGTCCCAACCTCAGCACCTGAGTCCATCTTTTGCCCCTGTTGCCTTCTTGTTCTATGACAAACTGAAAAGATCCAGTAAGAACCCACCTCGGTTGTCAACTTCAATCGACAGGGAATTCTTCACTTCCTTTTGTTTCATGTCTGTCCATATAACTTCAGCTCCTTCCAGACTTTGTATCCTTTGCAGCTCGAACCAAACCCCATCTTCTACAACCACTTGATCTTCTATTCACTTCCTCTCACTGTCTATCCTTCACCGGTGTCAACAGCTCCTTCTCTGCACCATTTCCTTCTTCGCTGCTGTGTATTGTATTCTTCTTCAGTGAGACTTTCGAGTTCAATCCAGCTGCATATCATATCTTCTCGACCAGAACTTCTTTACTGCCAACTGAAACCACTCCTCCCAGTTCAGAGCCATGCATATATTTCATTTCTCGCAACTCCATCCAAAAACAATGAATCACCACTGCACATATTGATTAACACTTATATCTCTTCAGTACCTTGCCTTCGAAAACGCATCTCAAACCTATAGTTCTTGTACTCGAAAACATTTAATGGACCTCCACCACGATCACAAATTCATGGCAGGACTGCAGTTGCTAATCTCATTCAACCCCTAGTCGCCGATGGCAAGAATTCCGACAGTAACTCTTGATACTTTCCTCAATGCAATACGATTACTACTGCCACAAGTTGTGCCAACAAACTAATGCCTCTTTTCGATCAATACTCGTCACCATCCACCAAGAATAGTTCTCTCATGACCTGATGTTGCTGCAAGATACTTGGTGTTGGGGAGAAATATGATTCATTTACTCTTCCGGTTAGACTTCAAAAATGATAAGAAGGAAAGGATAAATATCCTTGATGTGCAACTAGGTAGTACGAACACCGTTCTTCTCAGCTTTTGTTTGCTGCCATCTTCTTCTCTCTGAGCATCGATTCAAGTTATTTAAATACACAGGCCCTAACTTGGAAGTACCAAAACAGACTAGTACCCGTTCTTCTCAAATAATCCCAGCTTCAGTTCGTGATTCTCTCTGTTCTTCTCTGTCACCTTCATTCTCCGGCAGACGACATACAACAGTTCAACAAAACCATGTCCACTCTGTATAATATCAGCATCCAATTCAATCACCACTAAATGCAGCTCTCGGGAATTTAGCCGCAACATTTTTTTACGTCGAACTATAGTGTTCCATGGCTACGGAACGAGAACAACATCAAGCACCATTTCGACTCCCTTTTGTTGTCATGGTTACTAGACTGGTTGCTGATATATGGAAATACCAAGCCAACCCCATTTCATCATTGTGGTTTCTGATACATGGAAATACCAGGCCACCCCATTTCATCATTGTGGTTGCTGATAAATGGAAATACCAGGCAAACCCATTTCATCATTGTGGTTGCTGATATATGGAAATACCAGGCCAACACCATTTCATCATTGTGGTTGCTGATACATGGAAATACCAGGCCAACCCATTTCATCATTGTGGTTGCTGGTACATGGAAATACCAGGCCAACCCTATTTTGCCATTTTCGTCGCAAACACCATTAAGTCTCATATTTTGCTGTTTATTCGCTGCATGATCGAATTCACTTGTACTTTCTACAAAAGCACTAAAATAGCATTAGTAACTAAAATATTGTAGCCTAGATAATATAAATATGTGTATAAAATGTAGCATTTACATGCTTATTACTTCGGTCACAAAGTGAAGGAGAAGGGTTGGTCTTAGGGAGGGAAGCGAAGAAGGTGTTGAGACCAGAATGGTTAATTCTGAAGGTGTGGCTATTTTATGACTTGTATCAGAATGTGGAACTGGCTTGCGGAATGTAAGATATTAGTTCTTTGGTATTTTCTGGATACTGTGTTGTTCTTAACCAAAAACTTGTTGTTTTTGTGGAAATAGGTAAAACCTATTTATACAAGTCATATTGAACGCACCTTGATCTCGTAGAAAGTGGGAGTGATTGAGTAATGGAGAAGTGGGATTATGTGTAAATGGCAGAGACCACGTTCCCACCATGTAGGAAACTGGTTAGTTTACACCCACTACTTATTACCTCCACTAACTGCCCTGCTTTATGGCACTTTCTTATAATGGGCGTGTTGCACGCTGCACACTGTAAACCGCCAGACCAATACCCTGATGAGCATGCCCCAGTTTGTGACATGTTTGATGTCTCGAGTGTTTTCGTGAAAAACGTGTAACAGATTGCTATGTGTGGCAAGTCAAAGTCAGGAGACTTTACACAGGATAATAACATGTGATGCGATTTGGCTTGTCTTAGTTGGTCGCCCAAAACTTGCCACATGCCTGTCAATTCTGTGGCGAATTTGGATGGTTGAGATCGTAACTCATGAGAAAGGATGGCCATTGATTATGGCCACATTCTGTTGGCGCCTGATGGTATCATAGTGGTGTCATTGGCACATGCCAATGGCGTAGCCATGGTAGCTATTTTGGCATGTTGGTGTTAGACCCAAATATGGATCTGGTAACATTGGCCCTGTTGTTACATCAAACTTAAGGCCTTAGGAAAATTACTTGACCTAGTTGGCGTGGCAACTTTAGCTAAATTAGGATTTGGCATATCGAAACCCTGATTAGCGCGTGTGGCATGGCCGTGGCACGGTGGCACTTTATGCAATCGGTGCCATGGCCACATTAAAGGAATTATGGCAGGACATAATATGAGAATAACCACAGGCGCAAGGATGGCCACAGGTGGTTGTATAATGGCGTCGTTTCTAGGGTTTGGCCGGTCCCACATGGCTTGTGGCCTGTTGTAGGGTCAAAGTAGCATAATTGGGCCACATATGGAAATTAGGGTTTCGACCAATGCCGCCAAGGCAGAGACGTGTTTGGAATACCCTAATTGGAATATGTTATGGCGTTTAGCCACGAACAAGAAGTAGGTTAGCACGTTGGCGCGTTATTTATGGTACATTGCCACGTTGGGCATGCTTTTGTGGCAAAGTGGCACGTTCGGCATGTTTGGCATGACAATTAGTGTTTTGGCGAGGCATGACATGTTCGGAATGTCACTAGCATGCCGGAGCGGAACGACACGTTTGGCATGCCAATTAGCGTATTGGCGCGACTTTCGGAAAGCCAATTTGGCATTGTGATCTTCTGGCGCAACCTTGCCTCTTTTAATACTGTGGCAGGTTTAGAGAGACCTGATTGATCGATTAAAAGAGGGGTCGGCCAAGCGCGGGTGTGGCCACACTTCTGGTGTGCGTGTTGCGGATTTAAAACGACTTGATTGGTCGATGGGAAATAAGGCCGGCAAGCATGGGCCCAGCCACAACTCATGTGCGTGTGCCAGGAATAGGGGTCGGTTCGAGCAGCATGGGGTGTGGCCACTTTCAAGTGGCGCCGGCTGGCCTATGGCATGGCCACACCTCCCTTTGTTGCTGCTCCTATTCCGACAGCTCCTTTTATTCCTTGTTTTCTGATTATGGGTAGGACTTTTCACCTACTAATCCATGGCGGATTAATTTCCTAGTTCGCCTAGACTTAATTTTGACAGGCAAGGTCTATTATACTGCGGAGGGCGCAAAACCCTAATTTTTGCAAATTAGCCAGGGTAATATCTGAATCTTGTGAATTATCACAAAATTGATTGAATTCTATGTGTTGAGCAGGGGCACCGCTCAAATCTGATGTCATCCTGACAAGGAAATTCAATATGTTGTTCAGCGTCTCTTTCATCAGGTCCATGTTTCTTTTATGAACCTCCTGTACTCGTGCTAACTCGATCAAGGTCGGGATTTTCCATATCTATTGTTCCATTGGACGGAGTGTTGGAAGGAGGAAAATTTCCATTCGAAAGATTCTGACTGGAATTCGAAGTAGTTGAGTTATCCCTAAGACCGACCATCTTGTGAAAATTTGAGATTGCTATCGAGAGATTAATCTCCCACTGTGGTCGCCAATCTATAGATGGGAAAAACGATTTTCTGGTTTTTCAGAGAATTGAAGAGACGAGCGTGTTGTCGAGAATCCTCAACCGAGCAAACTGTTCAACCTCACATAGATGCATTGCAAAGGGAGCGCTTAGATTCGAGCGATTAATCTGTAGGACTCCGGCCTAAACCAAGTCAATGGCCGATCCAAAGTCAATTTGGCCGCAAAGAGGGAGATGGGTTGATCTGTAGGAGGGAAGCTGAGAATTGTGTGGGATCAATGATGATCAAGGATTATGGATGTGCTGAAGGTTTCTGCAAGTTTTCTGTGAACTAATGAGTTCGAATAATTTCTGGTAGATTGATGAATTCTTGAGAGTAATTTGCTCGAGAAATTATGTGTAGACCAATGTTGTCTGTTTCAATCATGGATTCAGAGAATTATTTATATTGTAGAATAGCAAACACCTTGATCCCTGTAAGTGTGACGGTTTCTTGTGTGAAAGAGCGGGAAAGTGGAAAATCGTGATGAAACAAGTTTCAGGTCGTGCGGAGAATTGGTTAACCGTCCACCCACTACTTTGTTAACTCCTTCAACCATTTTCACGACTTACTCACATTTCTCATCGTGGATGAATCCACGTGCCGTAGGCCGCCAGACCAAAACCCTAATTGATATCCCCCCCATGTGACGTGATTGATGTCTCATGATTTGTGAAGTCTGCAAGGCATACGTGTATTAATTAGTCAGTTGTTGACTGATTAGACAGTGGGTTTAAGTTTTGTTGAATTGATCATGAATGACGAATGCTCAGTGATTCATAGATTGAACATACGTATTCTATGTTGATATTGCTCGTTTGAGCAAATAATGTTAAATTCGAGCAACTGAGCAAGTATTGCTCAATTCGACAAATTACTGAATATTATTACTGAATATTGATAGTTGGATCAATATTCGATCAACTTAGCAAGTGTTTCTCAATTTGAAGAATTATTGAATATTGATAAATTGATCAATATTCGAGATTGAGCAAGTGTTGCTCAATTCGGCGGATTATTTATTGGTAACGTGACCCAATAAAATATTAATTAAAATATTGGTAGATTACCGAATATTATATGATTGATCCAGATGTTGATTGCTGAATCAACATAAATTTATTAGTGTTTGAATATTTCTCAGAATGATGATTTGTGGAGCGTGTATTAGAAACCCTAATTTTTGATCAATTGTTCGTCAATTGATGAATTGGTGAAAATAGGTCATGAGTGATGAAGGGACCAACCACATGGGATGATGGACATCCATGTGGCGCTCAAGTGCTCGAGTGAGCGTGCACCGAGGTCCTTAGTTGGCCAGTTGGTGAAATAATGATTAATAAATGTTGGTTTCATCATTTATTTAAATAGTGCTCGATTGAGCATTAGGTGATAAAACCTAATTATGGAAAAGTGAGGGACCGACCAAGAGGGAATGAGACCGGCCCTTGGTGGTCGTGTTACCAGCTGATGGCTGTTTGAACAAACTCCAAGTTGGGTGGAAAGAGTTTGGACCCAATATGAGCAATTGCGCAAATTAGGTTAAAATCGTGAAAACGTGTGGGACCAGCTCTTTGCAAGCCTTAGGGCCTCCCTTGGTCGGTCAAGGGAACATGCTTGTGTCACCACAATGCCCGTGTCTCAGTCCCGAGAGTTTCAGTATTTTCTGGTGTGCGTTTGAGCAATATGTTGAATTTTCAGAAGAGTTTGATCTTTGACTGAAATTTTCAATTTTGCTCGAATAAGGGAAGTAGAACTTTGCTCGTTTCATCAATTTTTGAGAATATTAAAATAATGATATTTTAATATTTTTCGTGAATAGCGTAGTCGGTCATGTGACCATTTGACTTTTTGGCTTTTTCATAGTTTGAGCAATATTTGAGAAAATATGAAGAAACTATGATTTTTGCTCAAACTGAGGAGTTTCATGAGATGAAGGAAATAATAATTATGAAAAATTAGGGATTGTAAGGTGTGGGACCGGCCACGCCTAGGTAGCCCGGTACCACAACACCTTTCAATAATGAGAAGGAATTCTCGGTAGATGCTCTAAGAAAGATCTATAATGTCTAGGAAATCTTTTTATGAGAATTTTATTCTTGTGTTTTTTAAGAAGAATAACTAAAGTTTGGAATAGCCATTATTGTGAGTAACATAGCTATGTCCAACGATTTTCATCTTCAATGTTTTTAGATTTATTTGTTTAAATTCTAAAGTTTGTTTGGAAGATGATTTTTGCAGTATTAATCTTTGTGGTTTTATATATTGCAATTTGTTATGGGATATGTGTGTTTGAGTCCGTGAACTATGATTGTCCCATACGTGGTCAAAAGTGAAGTCTGTCATATGTCGATATGCAAGTATTGCTAAAAGATTGAATGAACTTTTGACAAACAAAAGTTAAGCCTTTTATGTCATTATGCAAATATTGATGGAAGAAAGGATGAGCTTTTGTTTACAAAGATTAAGTCTATTATATATCATTGTTCAAATAGTGATGAAAGATAGAATGAATCTTTGTTTATTCCGCAGTATTGATCTTCCCTGATCCATATTTCTTATGTACATACTGTGAGGCTCCGTCAGTTCTCTTGTGTTGAGAATTTCTGATTAAATTAACCATGGGTTCTCTTGTGGTTAATTTAATTGAGTTTTTTTGATACAAATTCATGTTTCATGTGATTTGTAATTTCCAAAGAAATCCTTCTTTTCTTGTGAAGTTAAGGTCGCTCTTGTTGTTCTTTCGGGAATGACATTTTATAAAGGAGAGTTCTTAACTGAACTTTTGCTTAATTTCCAAATCTTGGTGGGGAGTGCGGCTGTGGAATATTATAGGGGTTATCTTGTATCTTTATAAACTCCTTGATGAATGCATTTAGTTTCGGCTATATGATTGCATCTAAAAAGTTGATATGTGCTTTCTTTTGGTCATGCAGTGTCTCTATGGAAATTTCATTAGTATCCCACTAGTTTTCGTACCTTTGCCAATTTTTTTGACAAAAGGGGGAGAATTAATGTGTAGTTCACACTACAAATACATATGGTTTTCGGATCATTATGTAAGGGGGAGTGGTTTTCATGTGAGATGAAGCATTGACTAAGGGGGAGTGATACATATCACCATAGTATTGTTGTCAAAGTTGTGATACAATTGAACTTTTGATATTGTGTAATAATACTATGACACTGTGTAACAATGATTGAGAGCTTTTGTTTTCTCATTGTTATGGCTACGGATCTTCAACAACGATGACGCTGATTTGAATATCTTTGGAATCATTGGAGTACTTGGAAGTGACGAAGATTTCGAGTAATGTTGAAGAACTAAGGAGATCATGCATGTGGAAGAGAAGCTGTAAAGTTAATTTGTTTTGTATTCCATATGTATTAATAGTCTTGTCACTGAAATTGACAAAGGGGAAGATTGTTAGAGCACTGCTCGGTCGAACTCGCAAGCGTTGCTATCTCAAGATTGTTTGTCAAGTTAGTTGCAAAAACTATAAGTCTTGATTTCTAGTCTACTTATAGCTACGTCTCGAACTAGGATAGAAAGTGTATTTGAGCTCTAGACTCCACAACGTTCATCATGCAAAGACGAAGAACTAGTCAAGGAACTGGTAGAACTTGATAGAATAAAAGGTATGTGGAGACTTGAACTTATCTATCACTCAAAAGTCTATCTACTCTATCTCCTATCTTGAGACAAAATTCGTATTGCTATATAGACTTCGATTATACACATTTGCTATTTCGAGCCGAGTTTATCTCACTTATCTATTTATCGAAATATGTGTTGGGAAGCTTTCGCTTTGGCCAAGTTCATATTTAAAAGTGACGTAAGTCATGTTGATTATTTCAATATTTTGAAAATTGCTTTGATGAAAAATAGTGTGTGAATAACCTATTTTTAACATCCGCTAAGAACGTTTCAATGATTGAATATATAACCTTAAATGGATATCAACATTGTATGTGAACTCATACTTATGTAAGTCCAAAATCCTTGGACTAAAGTATGCGTACTTTACTATTTAGGATGTCCGGGAGCTAAGTCCGCATGCCCCTACGCGTACTGCCGGAAGTTCACATCCCGTGAATTTCTGCTAGAGTTTGTGAACTAAAAACAAACTCAATCCGAGTACTTAAGTATGCGTACCGGTATGCATACTTGAGTGGGTTATTTGCTAAAAACGGTTTATTCATGAACTAAGACTTATATAAACTAAGGAATGCATATTTGCAAGCCGTGGCTATAATGTTCATGAATCGATTCGAGTGAATCAAAATCGTTTTTGTTTCGATTGTGTCTTATATACTTCTATGAGATCTAAGAAATTGAACAACTCTCTAACTAGTTCTTATGAGTCATTTGAACTAGTTATGGCGAAGATGAATAAGGTTGATATGAAAGTGCTCATATGGCTAACCATTGGTTAACTACTGTTGAACCAACTAAGTGTACACGTTTAGGTATTGTTACACAAACCTAAATGAACGTGCATTTCATTTGTGTATAACAAGTTAAGTTTTGATCCAACGGTTGAAAGATATTAGCTTGAATATAATCATGTTTTCATCTAACGGTGAATATTTAATGATTTGTTACCAAGGTAGCATTGATTGCAAACCCTGATTTGAATACTATATAAAGGAGAACTCTAGCAACTGGGAAACCTAATCCCCACACATCCTGTGTGATACTAGTTGTATAATCTAGAGTCGATTCTCCTTTAACCTTAGGTTTCTATCGAGACCCTGTAGGTTAACGACTTGAAGACTTCATTGGTATTGTGAAGCCAGACCCAACTATTTTCTCTGTGATTGTGTAATCTGATCTTGCTGTTTCTATCGTATTGAGTACAATTGTAAAATTGGCTTGAGATTAATTTCTCTGATAGGAAAGATAGAAAAGTAGTCACAAACATCTTCGTCTCATCGTTTGTGATTCCACAATATCTTGTTTCGCTAGTCGATTAATATTATTGTGAGGTGATTGATATTTTTAGGCTGTTCTTCGGGAATATAAGACCGGTATATCAATTGGTTCGTGTTCAGCTTGATTTATCAAGACGGAACAAACTCGTACGTATTTCCGCGGGAGATAGATTTATCTTCCTGTAGACTTTTCTGTGTAATACGTATTTTTTTATTAAAGTATTTGACTTTGGGTCGTAACAACTCTTAGTTGTGGGTGAGATCAGCTAAGGGAATCAAGTACGTAGTATCTTACTGGGATCAGAGACGTAAGGAGCGCAACTGTACCTTAGATCAGTGTAAGATTGATTGGGGTTCAACTACATTCCACTTCGAAGTTAACTTGTAGTTGGATAGTGTCTATAGCGACTTAATACAGTGTGGTGTTCAAATCTGGACTAGGTCCCGGGGTTTTTCTGCATTTGCGGTTTCCTCGTTAACAAAATTTCTGGTGTCTGTGTTATTTCTTTGCCGCATTATATTTTGTTACTCCCTCCGTTTCAAAAAGACAGTCCGCTTTAACTTTGTCAAGATATTAAGGAGACCATAGCAGTTTACATGCCTACCCTTAAGTACTTGCCTAATTTATTTCGATAAAACTGTTAGTAATAAAAAATACCAAAAATTGTTATGGGATTGTAAATAGGAAATACATAAAGGAATGAAAGATATTTTTGTTTCCTTAATTATATAAATTTCATTAATATTTTAGATTGGGTGCCATAAATTTATGAATATAAAAAACTTAAGGATATATTAGAGAGTTCATTGGAAAAATATGACTATAAACAGAAGCTGGACACAATTTTGAAACAGACCAAAATGGAATAGAGGACGGTCTTTTTGAAACAGAGGGAGTATATAATTGAAATATCACAGGTTGTGCATTGAATCGATCAATTAGTAAATCCAACCTTTAGTTGTTGATTGAAATTGATTATCCTTGAACATAGGTCTTTGGTACCGTTCAAGTTAATTTCTCTTATATTCAATTAGACTCGCAAATTGCTATTTGCTTGAGTAAGTATTGAATCGAGAAATTGAGATATAACTCCTTGATATACTTTTCTTAAGATTGAGTCTGGATGTCTAGTTGATTCTCTTGAAAGTATATTGGAGTTAGTCAATACAGATAGACCCCTACTTTTTCAGTTATATTTGGTTAATTCTCAGTGCCCTCACCATGATGCAAAGAGCAGGTGATATAAATAAAATTCAATATATCGTTTCAAAGCGCGAGGCACTCAAAAGGCGCCTTAACACGGCCTAAAGTGTGGAGGTTCATAACACGCGAGAAACACAAAATTCTGCTAGCATGAGAAAGCCGAGCTTAAAACCTAAAAAATATAAACAATTGAAATTGCATCCATCATATCACTTTGAAACGCGAGGCGCTAAAGAAGCGCCTTACTATATCCTAAAAAGACAGGAGTTAATCTCTAAGCCGATTTTAGAGTTTATTGTTCATGAGAGCGATACTAATCACAAAAAAGCCTGCAGCGCAATCAACCATGCCATTTGAGACCATGAAACACACATATACGCGCACCTATTCTCTGTAAGATTACATATACGCTTGAGCTAGCAGATCGATACGTAACTAAAACTACTCTTTGTAAGCCGTCTCGTCATACACCGTGACTCTCATATATTTGCGTCTCCATGGGGAATAGCCGTATATGCGAGTACATAAAACATAATTTATTTGTCATGACTCAAAACTCACTCGCTTCAACACACAGAGACTACGTTATATAAATGTCAACAACACCACCATATCTCTCCTTTTTCACACACTATGCTAATAATAACCTGTACACACTAGGATGAAGACAATAAACCCACATGTGACATATAGTAAGCTTATCGTGATTGGAACACTATCAGTATTGGATCAGATGCTAGACCTGGAGAATCAATATCATGAATCTAGATCATTCATTACGTTTTAATAACTTGCATAAACCTTGCTGATTCATACCTAAACGACTTACATGTTTCGAGGCGATACTTTATCAACTGATATGATGTTGACGAGACTACGCCTCTTCAACAGTCAGGGGACTAATGTTGATACATGAAAATAATTATCCTTGAAAAGAGGGATCCCCTTAACCTTTTAGGAGTTCCTATTAAGAGATGAATACTTGGGGACTAGGCCCAATCCATAGGGTAATGGATGATCCTATCCCAAGAAGGGAAAAAGTTGAAGTTGGGATTCACTCCAATCCAAAACCCCTTTTTATTAGTCCCATAATAACTTGAAGAAAAGGGAAGTGGTAGTTTTATAATATATTGATCTTATGGGTGCTTCTTCATAAGAGGAGGATGGGAGATTATTATAAAAGGAAAGAAATGATACTTAGTGAAAAAGCGGGGGTACAAAAACCACACTTAATATTTCGCTTAGCAATCTGTATGGACAAACTCCAATATACTTTCTAGAGAATCAACTAGACAGTCAGACTTAATTTAGATAAAAGTATATCAAAGAGTTAATATCTCAATCTCTCGTTTTGATCTATACTCAAGCAAATAGAAATCTGCGAGTCTTTATCAAATACTAGAGAGATAACTTGAACGGTACCAAATACCAATGTTCAAGTATCAATCAATTTCAATCAACTACCAAAGGTCGGATTTCCAATTGATTGATTCTAACGCACAACCTATGTTATTTCAATTATAAAGATAAACAATATAATGTGGAAATAGAAATAACACAGAAACCAGAATTTTGTTAACGAGGAAACCGCAAATGCAGAAAAACCCGGGACCTAATCCAGATTGAACACACACTGTATTAAGCTGCTACAGACACTAGCCTACTTCAACTAACTTTGGTCTGGACTGTAGTTGAACCCCAATCAATCTCACACTGACCAAGGTACAGTTATGCTCCTACATCTCTGATCCCAGCAGGATGCTACACACTTGATTCCCTTAGCTGATCTCACCCACAACTAAGAGTTGCTACGACCCATAGTCGAAGACTTTAATAAACAAATCTATATCATACAGAAAAGTCTATAGTAATAGATAGATATGTCTCCCACAGAAATACCTACGAGTTTTTTTTTCTGTCTTTTGATAAATCAAGGTGAACATGAACCAATTGATAAACCGGACTTCCCGAAGAACAACCTAGTATTATCAATCACCTCACAACAATCTTAATCGACGCGGCGAAAGAAGATGTTGTGGAATCACAAACGATGAGACAAATATGTTTGTGATTACTTTTATATCTTGCCTATCAGAGATATTAATCTCAAGCCAATCCTTGCGATTGTACTTGTACCATAGAATATGAAAGATCAGATCACACAACTACAACTATTGAACATGAATCCCAATGAAGTCTTTAAGTCGTTAACCTAGTTTAGAAGAAGAAACCAAAGGTTAAACGTGAATCGACTCTAGCTATGCAACTAGTATCACACAGAAGGTGTGAGGATTAGGTTTCCCATTTGCTAGAGTTCTCCTTTATATGGTCTTTCAAATCAGGGCTTGAAATCAATGTTAGCTTGGTAACAAAGCATTCAATGTTCACCGTTATACGAAAGCCTGATTTAGATTTAAGCTAATATCTTTCAACCGTTAGATCGAAAAACCTAGCTTGTTACACACAAGTGAAATGTACGATTTTAGGTTTGTGTAACCGTACCCAAATATGTACATTTGTTGGTTCAATAATAGTTAACCAAATGGTTATCCATATGAGTACTTTCATATTAACCAATCTCTTCTTCAGCATAACTAGTTCAAATGACTCAAATGAACTAGTTAGAGAGTTGTTCAATTGCAAGGAAATCTTATGTAACTACAAAAGACACAATTGAAGCAAAAACGATTTGATTCACTCGAATCGGTTTATGAACTTTATAGTCACGGTTTGCAAACTTGCATTCCCTAATTTATATAAACATGAGTTCACAAACAATCGTCTTTAGATATAACCTAACTCAAGTTCGCGGACTGGGTTCGCGGAATTAAGTTCCCGGAAGGAGTTCTCAAACTCCAGCAGATTTTCTCGAGTCGAGAACTTCCGCCAGTTCGCGGACTGGGTTCCCGGACTGAGTTCACAGATTTAGTTCGCGGACTGAGTTCACGACTCTTGTTCCGGTTCTCTTGATCAACAAAGTTCGCAAACTTCGGTACAAGGAATAAGGACTTATACATATATGTGTTTCCACAACAATGCTTATATCCACCATTGGTTATATAATCTAAACTATCATTTCAATCATTGAAAAATTCTTCTATAATGTTATACTAGTCGTTATACATAAAGAATCGACTATCTTCATCAAAGCCATTTTAAAAGTGATTGAAACATAACATGACTTTCGTCACTAGGTAAAGATAAATTTGGATAAAGTGAAAGCTTACTAACACATATTTCGAGAAATAGATATGTGAGATAAACTCGGCTCGAAATAGCAAATGTGTATAATCAAATTCTATATAGCACAACGACTTTTGTCTCAAGATAGGAGATAGAGTAGATAGAATTTTGAGTGATAGATAAGTTCAAGTATCCACATACCTTTTAGTCGATGAAGATTCACCAGTTCCTTGAGCAGTCCTTCGTCTTGTATGATGATCTCCATGGAGTTCTTGAGTTCAACTACACTTTGTATCCTAGTCCGAGACCTTAGATATAGTAGACTAGGAATCAAGACTTATAGTTTTGATCACTAACATTGACAAACATGCTTGAGATAGAAACGCATGCGAGGTCGATCGAGCAATGCTCTAACAATCTCCCCCTTTGTCAATTTTAGTGACAAAACTATTAATACATATGGAATACAAAAATAATTACATAAACTTTTGTAGCTCCTATTCCACATGCCTAATCTTCAACATTACTCGAAATCTTCGTTACTTCCAAGTACTCTAATGATACCAAAGGTTGTAAGTTCAGCATCATCGTTGTGGAAAATCCGTAGTTATAACAATGAGAAAACAAAGTTCTCGGTCATTGTTATACAGTGTCATAGTATCATTACACAGTATCAAAGTTCAATTATATCACAACTTTGACAACAATACTATGGTGATATTATCACTTCCCCTTAGTCAATACTCCATCTCACATGGAAACCACTCCCCCTTACACAATGATACGAAAACCATATGTATTTGTAGTGTGAACTACATATTAACTCTCCCCCATTTTGTCAATAAAATTGGAAAAGGTACAAGAACGAGATCTTAATGAAATTTCCGTAAGATACATTTCATGACCAAAGGAAGCACATATCAACTTGTTTAGATGCAATCATAAAGCCGAAGCTAAATGCATTCATCAAGGAGTTTATAAAAATACAAGGTAACCCCTATAATATTCCACAGCCGCACTCCCCACAAAGATTTGGCAATTAAGCACAAGTTCAAAAGAACTTTCCCCCATTTGATGTCATTTCCGAAAGAACAACAAGAGCGACCTTAATTTCGAAAGAAAATAAGGATTTCTTTCGACATAAAAAATGACATACGAGTATGAATTTGAATTCAAAAATACTCGATTAGATTAACCACAAGAGAACCCATAATTAATCTAATCGGAAATATACAACCAAATTAACCACAAAGGGTGACGAATTTAATTGATCATGCTCGACATAAGAGAATCTATGGAGCGATAACTAAGTTAATCATAAGAAAATAATCAACTTAGTAAATAGTGCTCAACATAAGATAACTTACGGAGCCTCACAATAATACATAAAAGATTATGGATTAGGGAAGATCAATACTGCGGAATACACAAGGATTCATTCTATTTTCCATCACTATTCGCACAATGACATACAATAGACATAATCCTTGCAAACAAAAGATTTTAACCTATCTTCCATCAATAATTGGAATAATAGGCTTAACTTTGGTATTTGTCAAGAGTCCATTCATTCTTTTACCAATACATGAATATCGACTTACGAAAGACTTTACTTTTGACAAGGTATGGGACAATCATAGTTCACGGACGCAAACACACATATCCCATAACAAATTACAATATATAAAACCATAAAGATTAATACTGCAAAAATCAATTTTTGTCCTTAGAAGGTAGAATCAATCTTTTTCGCGCGGATTTACACCAAGAGTGGTTACCAAAAGCGTATAAAAAGATTTTCTTAACAAAGAAGATCATACAAAGTCATTAAAGACCACACATCATAGTTCACATAAGATGATTGTGAACATTCAAGAATCCCATAACAATGCGTACTACTGCCCATTCTGGAATTTACTTCTTTGTGATTCACCAACATCATTCTTGCAAAAGCTACAAATGATCTTAGAAGAGAATTACTCCAAGAATCCAAGTGCACAAGTCCAGTAGAACAAGTGCGACGAAACGGAGCAAAACACTCAAAAACAAGATACGAGACAAAGACCAACCTCAAATCATTCACATTTAGAATTTTTAATCACCATTTTGAAGATAATTCAAATAGGAAGAGAATGCAAAAAGAATGAGGTTATTCCGAGTTCGGACGAAGATGTTACGTCCAAAACAAATTTACTGAGTATCGACGTCAAGTATGCATACGGGTTTGCAAACGAATTTTCGTATCCTGCAGCAGTATGCAAATGGGTATGCGTACCTAAACCCCTGTATTTTGATTTTAAATGATGTTATGCATACCTGGTATATGTATCATGTAGTCCAAACATCTTGAACTATTATTTTCAAACCTAAACATTTAAGAACCTTAAACACATATCAAGTTAGGTAGAAAATAACGATAACAAAGGTACGTGAATCATTATAAGTTCTCTAAGCAAATAAAAGCACAAATCTTGCTCAATTTTATAGACATACCTTTTTAGATGAATCCAATTGAATTCTACAGCCTTACCAAACATAATATGTGTGCCCCAATTTTCGTGCTTCCCTCACCGTATACATAACAGGGCATTCCTTGGTGTGGATGCACTTAAACACTCTCAATTTGTATTGAGGTGAGCAATGTATTTCTCACCATAAGTGACTTTTGGATTATCATTAAAGATATCACTTTTATAACCTTTCACATCTAAATCCATCTTTCCAAATAACTCTTTAAGTTCCAACATCATGGATACTTCCTTCTCCATAGTCATGGAATTTTATGGGAGATCATTCCTTTTCACATTCAAAGTGTCATTTCCTTTCTTTGGAATCCACTTATGAGTGCGTTTAGAACCAACCGGAACCTTCTTCCCGTTACTCTCTTCAAGATTTCTCGAAAGAGGATTGGATTTACTATTCTTTTGCAAGCTAGTCTTTCTTCAACTGGGAACATCAGATCTTGTCTTCGTCTTTACGAAGTTATCCTTTTGATAACCATTATAATTGTGAAAAGGATTCGTATGACGTTTATAGGAAAAAACAGTTTATCACAACACTGATTCCTTTGCCTAAAGGTTGGACAGTTACAACCTGTAGCATTAAGGGGATTAGCCTTAACATATGATCTTGGTTTCACAACTTCTTGTGATGCACAAACAAGAACATCATGAAGTTTCTCATTCCTTATACGGAAACGACATCTCCTTTCTAGGTGACATTTATTTCCGCAATAGTGGCAAACATAAGGAATGTTCTTACCTCGATCCGTATGTGCTGACTTTGGAGGTTGATATACTTTGCTCTTTCGAACCTTAATTTCCGGTGAAGGTATTTCACTTTTTCCATCAGTGGAAACCTTTTGTTGAGAAGAATCACTAGCCTTGACAAATTTTACCTCTTTTACTTGGAGCATCTATTCCCTTATAGCCCAATCCTCGTGTATCACGATGATTTTTACTTTCTCTTAGCATAGTTGTTAATTTGCTTGAACTAGTATTGAACTTTTTCAAGTCATTTTCCAACATTTTCAAGAGAAGCAGCTAAATCAGACTCAAGGCATTTTTATCGAGCGAGACAAACACTTTTTCTATCATCAAAACTAATTTGTTGAGAGTTAAACCTTGTTTCATATTTTGCAAGTTTCTTTTCCAACAAAAAGTAATAAAGATTACCACATTCAAGTGACTTCATACGTAGGTTTTCCTCAGAATCCTTGAGGATCGATTCGTTAGAACGATTCGTAAAATAAACACCTGGGTAACATCTTCTCAATTTCTTGTTTTCTCGGCAGAGAGGAGTCAGAAGAGATGAGACATGAGAAGTTGTAATCTTCTTCATATTCCACAAATACAAAAACTTAACGTACACTGAGACTCCCTCATCAACATCTCTATCAATATCTGAATCACCTTCATCAGAAAGTTCATCCAACTGTTCTTCTAGGAGATTTTCCCAATCAACAGTTTTTACATCAAGAGAATGTTTAGATATTGACTTAGATGTGAGAGTTCTCTCAGGTGAATCCAAGCTTTTAGAATCATCTGGTAATTTCTGAACTGGTACGTTATTAGAGATAGACTCATCCATAAAGTCATATCGCTACAAACACAGACTTGTAAGGTCTTTAAACGTGTTTTCCTGCTCTGATACCAATTGAAAAAGCCGGGGTACACCAACCAAACCCAATATTTCTCTTAGCAATCTGTATAGAAAAACTCCAATATACTTTCTAGAAAATCAACTAGACAGTCAGACTCAATCTAGATAAAAGTATATCAAAGAGTTAATATCTCAATCTCTCGATTTAATCTATACTCAAGCAAATAGAAATCTGCGAGTCTTTATCAAATACTAGAGAGATAATTTGAACGGTACCAAAGACCAATGTTCAAGTATCAATCAATTTCAATCAACAACCAAAGGTCGGATTTCCAATTGATTGATTCTAACGCACAACCTGTGATATTTCAATTATAAAGATAAACAGTATAATGCGGAAATAAAAATAACACAGACACCAGAATTTTGTTAACGAGGAAACCGCAAATTCAGAAAAACCTCGGGACCTAGTCCAGATTGAACACACTTTGTATTAAGCCGCTACAGACACTAGCCTACTTCAAACTAACTTCGGTCTGGACTGTAGTTGAACCCCAATAAATCTCACATTGATCCAACGTACAGTTATGCTCCTACGTCTCTGATCCCAGCAGGATGCTTCGCACTTGATTCCCTTAGCTGATCTCACCCACAACTAAGAGTTGCTACAACCTAAAGTCGAAGACTTTAATAAACAAATTTGTATCATACAGAAAAGTCTATAATAATAGATAGATCTGTCTCCCACAGAAATACCTACGAGTTTTTGTTCCGTTTTTTGATAAATCAAGGTGAACATGAACCAATTGATAAACAAGACTTATATTCCCGAAGAATAGCTTAGTATTATCAATCACCTCACAACAATCGACGCGGCGAAAGAAGATGTTTTGGAATCACAAACGATGAGACAAAGATGTTTGTGATTACTTTTATATCTTGCCTATTGGAGATATTAATCTCAAGCCAATCCTTGCGATTGTACTCGTACGATAGAATATGCAAGATCAGATCACACAACTACAAGAAAGTAGTATCGGTATGGCTTCACAATCCCAATGAAGTCTTTAAGTCGTTAACCTGGTTTAGAAGAAGAAACCAAAGGTTAAAGGAGAATCGACTCTAGCTATGCAACTAGTATCACACAGAAGGTGTGGGGATTAGGTTTCCCAGTTGCTATAGTTCTCCTTTATATAGTCTTTTAAATCAGGGTTTGAATCAATGTTAGCTTGGTAACAAAGCATTCAATATTCACCGTTAGATGAAAACCTGGTTTAGATTCAAGCTAATATCTTTCAACCGTTAGATCGAGAAACCTAGCTTGTTACACACAAGTGAAATGTACGATTTTAGGTTTGTGTAACCGTACCCAAACATGTACATTTGTTGGTTCAATAGTAGTTAACCAAATGGTTAGCCATATGAGTACTTTCATATCAACCAATCTCTTCTTCACCATAACTAGTTAAAATGACTCAAGTGAACTAGTTATAGAGTTGTTCAATTGCAAGGAAATATTATGTAACTACAAAAGACATAATTGAAGCAAAAACGATTTGATTCACTCGAATCGGTTTATGAACTTTATAGCCACGGTTTGCAAACTTTCATTCCTTAATTTATATAAACATGAGTTCATAAACAATCGTATTTAGATATAACCTAACTCAAGTTCGCGTAAGGAGTTCTCAAACTCCAGTAGATTTTCTCGGGTCGAGAACTTCCGCCAGTTCGCGGACTGAGTTCAGGGCTCTTGTTTCGGTTCTCTTGATCAAAAAAGTTCGCAAACTTCGGTTCAAGGAATAAGGACTTTACATATATGTGTTTCCACAACAATGCTTATATCCACCATTGGTTATATAATCTAAACTCTCATTTCAATCATTGAAACATTCTTCTATAATGTTATAATAGTTGTTAGACATAAAGAATCGACTATCGTCATCAAAGCCATTTTCAAAGTGATTGAAACATAACAGGACTTTCTTCACTAGGTAAAGATAAGTTTGGCCAAAGCGAAAGCTTACCAACACATATTTCGAGAAATAGATAGGCGAGATAAACTCGGCTCGAAATAAAAAAATGTGTATAATCAAAGTCTATATAGCACAACGACTTTTGTCTCAAGATAGGAGATAAAGTAGATAGATTTTTGAGTGATAGATAAGTTCAAGTCTCCACATACCTTTTAGTCGATAAAGACCCACCAGTTCCTTGAGAAGTTCTTCGTCTTGTATGATGATCGCCATGGAGTTCTTGAGCTCAATTACACTTTATATCCTAGTCCGAGACCTTTTCTATAGTAGACTAGAAATCAAGACTTATAGTTTTGTTCACTAACATTGACAAACATGCTTGAGATAGTAACGCATGAGAGGTCGACCGAGCAATGCTCTAACACTTAGAAAGGGACTCTTGATTCTTCCCTCTCTCTATCTCCTTCTCATTTTCTCTCTCTTAACTCTAAGGGGGTTGGTCTTGCTGGGGCTTGGACTAGCTTCTCCTTCCCACTTTTACCATATCAAAAATTTTATCTCATTATTCCACCGCCTTTACTCTCTTATGTGGCGAGAAATAAGCCGCGTATTTATCACACGTGTCGTAGACCGCCAGATCAAAACCCTAAATGTTATCCCCCCATTTATGTGAAGCTGAGTCAGCCTTTGTGATGATGTGTTGAAATAGAAATATTCTCTTTAGCCGAGTTGGCCAAGATAGAGAGATATTCTCTAATTTGTAAGAATGACTAGAATGAGTCATGTGAAAAGGCATGGGATGCCTCAGAATTTGTGTGGAGAGTCTGAAAAGAAAACTTGATTCCTACATGAGGCTCGTGCCTACTATTGGGAATATTCAGCCTTTTCTGAGATTTCCCGAGAGATTTGAATCTCTCTGAGATTTTTGCGGAGAGATTTGAATCTCTTCGAGATGTTGCAGAAATATTTGAATCTCTCCGAGATTTTGTAGACGGATCAAAATCTCTACGAAGATTTCTTAACGGATTCGAATCTCTCTTTGGTCAGCTGGGACTCGTCCTGGAGAGAGATAAAAAATATTTGTATGCCTGATTAATGCCTCTGAGATACTTAAGCTCACTTGTCTTTGACCAGCGTATCTTGCAGAGATGTGCTATAAATTAACTATGTGTCCATATGATGGGGCCAACAAGACCAGTGTATCTCGAAAGGATGTTATAGGAGTCTGTTGAAAGGGACCCGAGGAAGAATAACCAGCGTATCTCGTGAGGATGTCCTATGAATTATTCAGAAACCTTAGTAAGTCGAGTCAGAGCCTAGAGAAGACATGACCAGTGTGTCTCGTGATGATGTACTAAGAATCAATCCTTAATCTCAAATAGGGTGAGTTGTGCTTACAGGAGACATGCATATCTCCGCTCTGGGTCATAAGTCCGCCGGGGACGTCTTTACGCATCTACAAATCCTACATGACCAGCAGTATCTCGTCGAGGATGTATACTAGGAATCATGGCATCACAATCAGCTGCGTCTCGCGAAGACATGCTAGAATTGTGGATGTTCTGGTTCATAAGTCTTTCAGGGACGTTTTTATGCTCTACAAAACCTACGTGACCATTAATATCTCGCAGGGATGTGTGCTAGGAGTCACGGCATCACAACCAGTAGTGTCTCGCAGGGACGTATACTAGAAATCGTGGCTAAGAGTGCCTTGAGGGCCAATGTCTTAATATCTCCCGTCAGAGTTGAATTTTTTCTATGGTCTTGAAACAACACTTTTTCCCTTTATCCAAATTTCACCATCTACAGAAACAAAAAAAAGAAGGTCTCGTAAAAAAAATCTCCTAGTTCTTTTAGATCCTTCAATTAGGAAGAGAAAATTGTTTGGAATAACGATAGTGTTCCCCAATGGTTCAAGTGCCTCGGGTTTGGAAATCTCTCTCCTAAATGTCCCAATAAGGAATATTACTAAAAAGAATCAAAGCATATATGGCTATGGTAGGTCTCTAAACAGTACCTACAATGATAATTGCAAGTGCACAGTGTCGATATGAAACACATGGCAAGTACAAGTCGATCCTCATGGACAAGGTGGGTGTAAGTTGAAACTATGGTCTCATTACAACTGACTTAGAACAAAGAGTAACCAAAAGGGGTTTTGTTTGCCGATACGGCTAGATGATGGTAGAGACTAAAGCAATGCAACAAAATGTAAGGCAAGAATGCGAATTAAAAGGAAACAAAGCAGTCAAATTCACCTATTCACCTACACTAAGTCAATTCAGTCTCAATAATGTTCTTGCCCCTAATGGACACCGGTCAAGATGCTAGTCTGCCGTTTATCCAGGGTAGTGTTAGATGGATGGCTTAATGTCAGCTAAGGCAACTAACTAATCCCTTGTATTAGCTGTCTTCTTACAATACAACTAATCACAGATCAATTTCATCACTTAGGTGATTAAATCAATCCTAAGAAAATATTATAATTGCAACTAAGGTATCTCTCTGTTGATGGTGGATTTTTGGCAAGGGTTAAAATCGTAATCTTACATATTCCTGATCCAGTAGTCAGATGAATATTGAGACTTATGTCTCTCATTAAAGTATGAAAACTCATGTCACAAGAACCTCTGAATGAGTTTACTGTCTCTCAGAGCATACATGAATATGCAGTCTCTCGATTGAGGCAACGACACATTTCATGAATACTGAGCAATTTCAGTAATCACTTTTATATATAATCGAACTATTGGACGGTCCTAAACAGCTTGCCTTCTAGTATAGAGTGATAACGTCTTCAGGATGGAACAATGTTTTCCCTGACTATATAAAATACATGTGTATAGAATCTTAACGATTGGACGGCTCCTAGACAGCTTGCCTGTTAGGTATAGAGCGATAACATCTTCAGGATGCAACAACGTTTTCCCTGACTATACGTAATAAATATGACGCTTCAACTAGCTCATATCGCTCAATTCTCGAATAATTAATGCTCCTAGACATCACACAAGTATAGAGTCATTAATTAATTATTTCTAGTCACTAGATTCATTACTTCAATTTATGGTTCTTCCCAGCAGAATTCCATGGGTTAGTAATAAATATTAAACGTACGCGCATCTGAGCCACTATCGAGTAAGCCCCGACCAAAATGGTGCAAGTGTACTCAGCAATAATGCACTACCGAGCACCTGAATGCACGAACAAGCATTCAAAAATTATGAAGGAACGATGAACTTATGCAAAATAGGAAAGAAAATAATAATAAAAAAATATTAATTGAGGCGCTAAGGAACCAAGCCCACCGGCCGGACGAACATGCCGCCGTGACTGGACCCACGCCTCTTCCCATATTTTATCCTATTTTATTATTTTCCTTGATCTTATGAAAATTCCTTCGTTTGAACAAACTCCTTCGTTTTAAGGAAACTCCTCAGTTTCATGGTGTTTCCTTCATATCAAGGAAATAATAATAAAAATTAGGAAAAGTGTCAGGGGACCGGGCTTACTAGCCGGTCGGCCATGCCCTAGCTTTAGCCGGTCCCACACCTTAATTCCTTATTATTTTATTATTATTATTTCCTTCATCTTATGAAACTCCTCAGTTTCATGATATTTCTTTCACACCAAGGAAATAATATAAAATTAGAAAAAGTTCACGGGCCGGGCCACTAGTCGGCCGACCACGCCCTAGCCATGGCCGGTCCCACACACCCCTTATTTTATTATGATTATTGTTTCCTTCATCTCATGGAAACTCCTTCGTTTCAACAAACTCCTTAATTTCATGATATTTCCTGCAAATCATGAAAACAATATAAATTAGGAAAGGTGCCATGGGACCGGGCTAATTAGCCGGTTGACCATGCCTTAGCCATGGCCGGTCCCACACTAATTCCTTATTTTATTATTATTATTTCCTTCATCTTATGAAGTTCCTCCTCAGTTTGAGCAAAACCCTGATTTCTTCATATTTTCCCAAATGTTTCTCAAATGCACATCAGAAAATATCAAAATTTTCAGGACTGCGGACACTCTGGTGACATGGGCATATTACCTTGACCAACCAAGATTGGCTCTTTGGCTTGCAAGAGGCCGGTCCCACATATTTTCATAATTTGACCTAATTTATTCATATTAGGTTCAAACTCTTCCAAACAACTTGGAATTTCATCAAACGATCGTCAGTCGGTCCCATGACCAACCAGGGATGGTTCCATGATCCCTTGGTCGGTCCCTCATTCTGTGATAATTAGGTTTTATCACCTAAGGCTCAGACGAGCATTATTTCAATAAATGATTAAACCAGCATTTAATCATCCTTTCACCAACTGGTATTCAAGAGACATTGGTGCTGGCTCACTCGAGCATTTGGGCGCTACATGGTCGGCCCATCATCCCATGTAGTCGATCCCTCCTTCACTCCGTGGTTGATTTTCAATTGATCATCAATTGATCAAAATTAAGGTTTCGAATCCAAGGTTCATAATTCCATATTCAAACAATAATAATTTTATGTTGATACCGTAATCAACACTTTAATTATTATACCCAGTCCAGTTGCCAGTATCTTAAATTAATATTTTATTTGGTCCTGCTACCAATAATTTACAAAATGAGCAACATTTGCTCAGACTATAAATATTGGTTCAACTATCAACATTCAACAATTCATCGAATGAGCAACATTTGCTCACCTTAACTATCAACATTCATTAGACAAATATACCTCTGTCTCAACAGACATGTTAGAACATTTGTAAATCATGTTCGACTCAACAATACAAAGAATCATCGTCTCATCAAGTCAACAACTGACTAATACGCCTGCCTTGCAGACTCCACAATCACGAGAATCAATCGTGTCTCATGGGGGATATCAACTATGGTTTTGGTCTGACGGTCTACATCACGTGTGTTCATCCACGATGAGAATGTGAGAAAATCGTGCAAACAGTTAGAGGATTTAGCAAAATAGTGGATGGATAATCAACCAAGTCTTCGCATGATGAGCAACTGGTTTTAACACGATTTACCACTTCCCCACTCTTTGACTTCGGAAACTGTCACACTTCATGGGATCAATGTGTCTACTATTTCTGGCAATATAAATAATTCTCTGAACCCATGATTGAAAAAACAGAAGAATTCTGATCTGAGAAATCACTGTCAAGAATTCAATTAATCAACCAGAACTTATTCGAACTCAACGACTCAAACTTGCATAAAAAATAAACACATTCACAATCCTTGATCATCATTGATCTCACACATTTCTCAGCTTCCCTCCTACTGATCAACCCATCCTCTCTTGTGACCGAATAAACTTTGGAACGATCATTGTCTTGGTTTAGGACGGAGTCTTACAGATTGATATCTCGAATTCAAGCACTCCCTTTAGCAGTGCATCTGTGTGAGGTTAAGTAGTTTGTTCGGTTCGATGAGTCTCCTCCGCACGGTCATCTCCTCAATTCCTTAAAAACCATCAAATTGTTTTTCCCCACCTACAGTTTGATGACCACAGTGGGAGATTAATCTCTCGGTTGTAACCTCAATTCTTACAAAGATGGTCGGTCTTAAGTCTGGTCCAGTTACCAATATGGGTTCAACACCCAACTCTAACATTGAAAGTTCTAGTGGTACTGCCACTGCAAGTACTACTCCTCTCAACGTTGCAGGCTCTAGTGGTACCGTTAACACTACTCCTCTGTCCAGAAATATCACGCCAAATGTTACTACTCCTCCTCCAAGTAATGGTGCTCCAACGATCACTCCTATCAATGCTGCAGGAAATGCTACTGGCAATATCAACAATCCACCTCCTAGCGGATCTCCTGAAGAAACCATAAGAAATCAGCTTACATAGTTGATCTCATGAAGGTTCAGACTGACATGACTGCAACACAGAAAGAATGATGAAGAAGGCCGCAAAGCTACAGACAACCCATCGGCGAAGGAGCCGTCCAGTTTCATCACTCGTGAATACTTGGAATGCCTCTTGGAGGACCGTGGAAAAAATAAGACGTCCTTTGTACACCGTCATCAACATTCATACCCTTCTTCTACACAAAGGATTCCTCTTACAAATGGTTATACCTCTCTAATGTTCACCCTTTATGATGGAACATGCAATGCTCGAGAAATATTTCTCGATTTCTGGAGGCATTGGGTGAACATGAGCACAACCATGTCATCCATCTGAAGGAATTTTCAAAGTCTCTGAAAGGCATATCGCATACCTGGTACAACAACATCGTACCATGAAGTATCACTAGTTGGGGAGAAATGGTTAATGGTATCTACAGAAAATATTTCTTCGTTTCAGAGAAATCACTCTTTCTGATCTTGGAAGGATGTTTCAAAGGAGCAATGAACATCCTAATGATTATGTGAAAAGGTTCAGAGTTCAAGCCCTGGACTGTCATGGTCCAAATGTCACATAACATCAACTTGTAGACTTGTGCATCAATGGAATGATCCGGTCTACATAGATTTACTGGAAAATCTCCAGTTCCAGACTTTCTTAGAACTTCATGAATCAACTAAGAGATCATCAACTACCGCACATGCTTTACTAGAAAGAGAAAAGTCTACAAAGATTGAGGAATCTTGTGGAACTCGCGACATCCGATACTCAGTCAACGAACAATACAATCTCCAACCTTCCACAAATGTTGTTGCAGAAGAAAGCAAAAGGAAAGCTGAGGCACCACAACACAAGAACGCTCCTCCAATCTCTCAGGCTCCTCCGAAAGCGCAAAGAAAGGATAACCAATCCTGAAATGTACAAACCTCGACCTAGTATCAACAAACGGGGAAATGATCAGACAGACTCAAACCTTCCTCTTCACATTAAAGAAGTGATCGAGTCACTGGAAGTCTAGATTCAAGATGGTGCAATCAAACTTCCATTCATCGGGAGATAGCCAACTGAAGAATAAACGGAGAATCCCAAGAGACCTTCAACTGGGGACTAAAGGAGTACACAAGACCCTCTCCCAATAAGTACCCCCAGTCTCTGAACAACCTGTCAAAGAAGCAGTTCAATCCTTGGTCGAACATATATATGAGTTGCTCTATCTGTCGAAGGCACAAAGGAAAGACATGTTCATAACACTGAATCACATCGTGTCAGGGAAACGACCGTCCATTTCCGGGAATACTTCTTGAGCCTCCAGCCGTAGGAGATGTATGACTGGGGACTTCTTACCACAGTCAATCTCAAAGGAAGAAATTTGGGAGAATGTTGATCTATGTTGGCACAACTATCAACATTGTTTCACTAAAAACCCTCATAGCCGCATGCATCACTAGACAAGAAGTTATTCATGCTCCCACCTCAATCAGAGATCATGAAGTAACGCTCAGAGATGCTTACGACTACATCACTCTCAAAGTGAAAATATATTCAACTTGGACAGAAACCAAGTTTCACATAATCAGGAAGATTTATGACATGGTCCTCAGACGAGCGTGGATCCACGCTGAAAAGATGGCTATTAACAAAACGCCTTTGGTTACATATCTCTCCAATGAAGAAAATTCTGACCGGCGGACATTCCATCATCAGAGCACTTGGAAGAATTTCGAACTCTAACAAGGTTGAAGTAACAACCTACAAAATATGCATAGACATTCATCAAGAGGTTCCACACTCAGGAAAAATACAAACTCGAAATGCACATACAAGATGATTTGTCCTTACAAGGCAAAATCAATCTTTTTCGCACGGATTTACACCAATAATATCCAAAGGCGTATAAAAATATTTTCTTAACAAAGAAGAACATACAAAGTCATTAACGACCATGCACCATAATTCACATAAGATGATTGTGAACATTCAAGAATCCCAAAGAAATGCGTACTACTGCCCATTCTTGAACTTTATTCTTTGTGATTTACCAACGACATTCTTATCAAATCTACAAATGAGCTTAGAATAGTAGTGCTCCAAGAATCCAAGTGCCCAAGTCCAATAGAAGTGGAACAAGTGCGACGAAACAGAGCAAAATACTCAAAAATAAGAGACGGGACAAAGACCAATCTTAACTCATCCAAATTCAATAATTCTCATCTCCATTTTTAAGATAACTCAAATAGAAAGAGAACGCAAAAATAATTAGGTCATTCCGAGTTCGGACGAAGAAGTTACGGCCAACACAAATTTACCGAATATCGACGTCTACGGGCAAGTATGCATACGGGTTTGCAAACGAGTTTTCATGACCTGGAGCAGTATGCAAACGGGTATGCGTACTAAAATCCCTGTACTTTTTATTTTAAATGATGGTATGCATACTTGGTATGTGTACCATGAATTCAAAACATTCCGAACTACTATTTTCATACCTAAACATTTAAGAACCTTAAACACCGACCAAGTTAGGTAGAAATGAATGATAAGCAAGGTACATGGATTATTATAAGTACTCTAAGCAAATAAAAACAAAACTTGCTCAAGTTTATATAATACCTTTTTAGAGGAATCCAATCAAATTCTACGTCCTTACTGAACATGATCAGTGCGCCCCAATTCTCGTGCTTCCCTCACCGTATACAGCAGGGCACTTCTTGGTGAGGATGCACTTCCAACACAATCAGGTTGTGTTGAGGTGAACAATGTCTCTCTCACCATGGCACCAAGAAAGAGTTTCTTTCCAACTACTCTTTCATTTAACAAAGTTGAGAAACATCCAAGAATCTGTTTTTACAAGTTTTACAAATGACTTTAGGGAAATACACAAAAATTCGAGTCCCTGATGTGTCATTTTAAAACTCAATAAAAACAGTGTCTGCAGATAATATTTAGTACTGCGTAGAGAGACTCTTTTGATAAAAAGAGACGTCCTAACTCTTTCATAAAAGAAGACAATACCATTATCTTCACTGGATGTGTCAGGAATTGACCAAAGAGATGAATCATGCTTTGAGATGATGCAGTATGAAGACTGAGATTTAAACTCCTCTTGTAATTCGTCTAGCTTGTCACAACCAAATGGGTTACCCATAGGAGGAGCATTGCTCTTACTAATTAGTAAATCAAGATCAAACTCAACATGAATATTATTCATCATAACTTGGTTTAGCTTATCAAGAGATTCTTGCTCTTTCTGGAGGTATAACTCAACATCAAGATATAAGCTCTCAAGCTTCTTTTCAGGCCCTGAAAAACTTCAAGGGATTTTAAAAATGGTGGAGGTTTAGATAGAATTTCTTCTACAGATTTTATCAGTCATGGAAGAGAATTCTGAAATCCCTGGATCTTATTGTGTGGTGGACCCGGGAAAGCGTATAAAATTGAAGTGAAATGAAAACGGGCCTACAGTAATACCGCAAGTGCACGGTCGTCAGTTGTAGCTCGTGCAAGTACGGGTCGATCCACAGAGACTGGGTGTGTTTGGAGTTTCTAGCTATTTGGCTCTAAATTTGCTATTGGGCTTCTAATTGTGCTTTGGGCTTAGTGGGTTTGTTTGTAATGGTGAAGTGCTTTAGGCCTTGGGCCTTTGAATGATGTTGGAATGAACTGTGAACTTGGGTTTTGGATTCAGTCAAGGATCTGGGCCTTTGGAAATGTAATGAATTTGGGTTCAAGTGAACTGAACTGAGCCTTGAACTCAGTTGGCTTGTAAACCAAACAGTGGCTGGATTTGGGCTTTTGGGCTTTGTTCCTGGGCTTAGCTTTTGACCTGAGAGTAACTAGGCCTTTGGAGTTAACTGTGGACTGAACTGGGCTTGTGCTGTGAGCCAAGCTCAGTTGCAGCAGCAGCAGTGGAAACCAGGTTGCAGCAGCAGTGGTGGCTGGCACAGCAGGAGCAGGTGCACAGCAAGGGAAAGGAAAGATTGCAGCAATGGTGACAGTGCAAGCCAAGTAATAACAAAACAGAGATAGTTGCAAACCAAGGCTACAAGCCAAGGGCAGGAGTGTGGAGATAAGCTGACAATGAAGTAAAAAAAAGGAAAAAAAAAAGCAAAGCCAAGGAAATGGCTTTAGTCATTCATCTAGAGTGGTAAGAGAACCAGCTTGCTCACAGTCACTAGTGAGCACTAGTTTCTCCCCACTGCTCAATCAACTCAATGCTCTAAGGCTCTAACCTAGCATTGACACACAACAGTAAACTAATCCTAACATTTGAGAAGCTAACAGTTGACAAAACAAGAGATTCAAAACAGTGACAAAACAGGAAACAAAACCAAAGAAACCAAGGCTGTGAGCCAAGGGCAGGGAGGAGAAGAAGTAACAAAACAGTTAAGTTGCAAGTGACTGTGAAAACAAAATGTGGGTTAAGCTAAGGCTTTGAATCCACCTTGTGTCCTAGCTAAACAATGCAATTCTAGATTTGAAAACTTAGGCATCCAACTAGAATGGGAAGAAAATCAGCTTGCTCACTGATTTGCCCCCACAGGCATATCAGAGCACCAACTACTTCCCATTACTCAAGCAAAACAGGCCTTCCTAGCAATTCATCATTCATTAGTGCACTAAGGTTTCATCTGAGCCTCAGCAGTGACTCAGAACATAATTAACACTACAATGGAACTAAACATGATCAAGTTTTAAACAGGAAATTAAACTAACTAACATGTGAGAAACAAAAATTGAAAGATGGAATTAAACAGCAAGAACAAACATGAACAGAAATTGAAGAACCCTAAATATTAAATTGAAAATTAAAACTAAAATTAAACAGTGATTAACCCAAATTTGGGGTTATCTCGGCTAACCAAGAACAACCTTTAACATCCTACATCAGTTCCTATTTATAGTTTACAACAAAATATAAAACCCTAATTCGAAACCCTAATTTTTTGGGGAAAATCAAATTCTCTCACCGATTTCCTGAATTGAGCTCGACCCATGCTTTGGGTATGTCCCCTCTGCTCTTCTGAAGCTTTTCCTGCCCTCAATTTTGTACTGCAACCCTATCTCGAGTTGTTTCATCAACTCCACACCTAGGTCAGAGAGATGTGGGTTTGAAAAAGCAACTAGGCTAGAGGGTTGGAGAAAGTGATGTTGTCGGGTGGTTGTGGTGGTGGTGTGGTTCGAGAATAAGGTGTAGCTGGTGGAGGTGATGGAGTTGCAGAGCTCTGCAAATTTTTGGGAAGAAGGGGAAGGAGAGCTCGAGAGAAGAATGGGTTAGGGGCTGTTTGTTTTGGGGTATAAGGGTTCGGTTGCTAGGTTGTTGAGAGGGTGTAGAGAACTTTGATGAACAGCAAGTAAAGAGCGTTGGATGATCCCATATAGATTGAATCGAACGGCTACGATGGAGAGGTATGTAGCGACCGTTGGATTATGAGATACAACAAAATTGACGGCTTCAGATGGAGTTAGGTACTATGGTATTTGACGGGATCTTCGGAGTTTGATGCACAATGATGAGGCGACCGTTGGACGATGAGATGGATCCAATCTGACGGCTCTCATGGAAATGGGTATGGATAATGGAAATGGATTTGGGTAAGGGTTTTGGGCCTTGGGTATGCCAAGCCCATATCTTCTTTAAGAGCAATTCTTCCTCTTCAAGCCCACTTCTCGTTGATCCGGCTCTTGCAAACATCATTCTTCGCTTCCTCCTAGCGAGAGTCTTTGCCGTTCCTTTGCTCTTTTCGCTCCGTGAGTTAACCAGACTTTATTTAGTACCTAAAAATGCAAAATTAATTAAGCAAAGTATTTATTCTTGAAAACAATGAAAATACAGAATATGGGATAAAATGTAGAATTAATGCACAAAAGATGAGTTAAATGCCAAGAAAAATATATAGAAATATGCACTTTTTAGCACTCATCATTGTGCGGTTATTGAGATAACACTACTGTCCATAATCAGATCGCTACGAACACAGACTTATGAGGTATTTAATATGTTTGTCTGCTCTGATACCAATTGAAAATGTGGGACTCTAACAATCACACCAAACAATTCGTTTGGAAATATAAGAGAACTTACTCTAATATACTTTCTAGAGAATCAACTAGACAGTCGGACTCAATCTAGAGAAAAGTATATACAAGAGTTTATATCTCTAACTCTTAATTCAATCCGCAATCAACAAATAGAAATATGCGTGCTCGATTGAATATAAGAGGAGTAACTTGAATGGTACCAAAGACCAATGTTCAAGGATCAATAAATTTCAATCAACAACCAAAGTTTGGATTTACCAATTGATCGATTCAACGCACAACCTGTGATATTTCAATTATATAACAAAATATAATGCGGAGAAGAAATAACACAGACACCAAAATTTTTGTTAACGAAGAAACCGCAAATGTAGAAAAACCCCGGGACCTAGTCCAGATTGAACACAACACTGTATTAAGCCTCTACAGACACTAGCCTACTACCAATGAACTTCGAACATAACTGTAGTTGAACCCAAATCTATCTCACACTGATTCAAGGTACAGTTGCGATCCTTACGTCTATGATCCCAGCAGGATACTACTCACTTGATTTCCTTAGCTGATATCACCCACAAACAAGAGTTGTTACGACCCAAAGTCGAAGACTTGATAAACAAATCTGTCTCACACAGAAAAGTCTATTGGAATAGATAAATCTATATCCTACAGAAATACCTATGAGATTTTGTTCCGTCTTTTGATAAATCAAGGTGAACATGAACCAATTGATAAACCAGATATATTCCCGAAAAACAGCCTAGTATTATCAATCACCTCACAATAATCTAAATTGTATGATGGCGAAACTAGATATTGTGGAATCACAAACGATGAGACGAAGGTGTTTGTGATTACTTTTTATCTTGCCTATCGGATAAATAAATCTCGAGCAAATCTTAGATAAGATAGTACTGTTTGAGGGTAAAAACTGATTTTGATGTTTTTGGTAATTTGGGGTGTGTTGATGAGAAACAAATTCAAAACCTAAACAAATGCACTGCATGGGAATGCTTTTAAGTTCGAGAGATCAATCTGTAAGACTCTGGCCTAAACAAAGAAATGGTCGTTCCAGATTCAATTCGGTCACAAGATGAAGGAGAAGGGTTGATCTTAGGGAGGGAAGCGGAGAAGGTGTTTGAGATCAGAGTGTTGAATTATGAAGGTGTGGTTGTTTATGACTTGCGTATCATAAAATGGTTTCTGACTACTTGTGTTGATAACACTTGTGTCCCCGTTTTGAAATAGGTTGAAAACCTATTTATACAAGTCATGTTCGAACACCCTCTGATCTCGTAAGAAGTGGATATGATTGAGCAGTGGAGGAGTGACATTGTGTAAAAGTGGTGATCACCACGTTTCCATTATGAAGGAAAACTGATCACGCTTTAACCCACTATCTCATTGATGTTAACCGTCCGTTCTTCCTGACACGTTCTCGTAATGGGCACGTTGCACGCCGCACGTTGTAAACCGCCTGACCAATACCCCAGTGAGTATCCTCCAGTTTGTGACATGTTTGATGTCTCGAGTGAATGGGTCAAGTCACATGACTTGCCGCTAAAATCAGCACATAGTGCTTTTAGGTTAGACAATAAATTATTTGTGAAACCGATATTTATAAAGCATTGCTTATAATCTATGTATATAAAGCATCACTTTCGAATAAGCAGCTGAAAGTAATCGATGTGTTAGAAGAATCGCTATTTTTGAGATCGATCGAATCAGTCACGAATTGAGCGTCTTAGAAGCAGCACGACCGGTCATCTTTGGGTAATCGTTCGAGGACCCTAGAGTCGAATTATCACCTGGTCGATCACTCCCTGTGGAGGAGGGATGGCCGGTGTTCACAATGCTACTTTGCTAGTTTTCTAAAAATAAATATACACCATCCGACTAGGCTGGCGAAGTTAGATGAACCAGATGATTTGCGCCAATTGATGGCCGCCGTTGTATTACATGCAAGCAGCGTGACTAGTTTCCTATGGACGGTCGTTTGGGATCCTTATAGGCTAATCATTTCTTGGTCGATCACTCCTCATGAAAGAGGAGTGGATAGTGATCGTGACGATATCTCGTGGGTCGTCTGAAATCAAATCTTGGCTGGTAAAGTTGGACGGCAGAGACAATTTGCGGCAATTGCGAACTGCCGTTGATTCAATTTTAGGGTTTAGGGGGCCACGCGGCAAAATCCCTTTTGAGCGAACGATTCGAGGCGCTATGTGCGGGTTTGAGTAGGTCGATCAACCATGTATAAAGGTGGATTGCCAGCGAGCATGCTGACATCCGATGGGTCACCTAAAATTAAATCTAAGTCACTCAATTCGGCTAGCGAAATTGGATGGTCGTGATCGATTTGCGGCAGTTGTTCAATGCCGTAAAGTAATTTTTAGGGTTTTCAAAGCAGCGCGTTCACCCTACTTTAGGCGAACGATTTGATGTGCTCTGGTTTTGATATGAGCAAGTCGATCGACCACGCGTAGAGTTGGTTCGATGGTGAATGCGTTGGCATCTCCTTAATCGTTTGAAATGCAATCTAAGCCGTCCAACTAGTCTGGCGAAGTTGGACAAACACGATTGATTTGAGACAGTTGTATAACGCCGCTTATTGAATTTAGGGTTTTAAAGGCTGCGCGATCACCCTTCTTTGGGCGTGTGATTCAACGCGTTTCTGGTTTGCAGTGGGCAGGTCGATCGACCAAGAACGTAGTTGGGTCGTTGGTGATCACGCTAGTACCCTTTCTATCGTTCGAGGGAAGATCTAAACCGTCCAACTAGGCTGGAGAAGTTGGACGAATGTGATGCATTTGAGACCGCCTTGGTCGTTCTCAGCTCGTTTGAGCTCTTCTTAGACAGCGCGATCACCCATGTTAGGGTGGATCGTTCGAAGCTCTATGGATGTATTAGATGAAAACCACTCGGATAGGGAGTTAGTGGGCCCTCCGGCGGTCATCGAGATGATTGCCTAATTCCGTTAGGAGCAGGCTAGGTCTATTTAATCCCGGGGCCAAATCGTGCGGCCGTGATTATTTTTGAGACTGATATTAACAGTCTAGATTTTCCTTAAGGAATTTAAGCGTGTTCGATCGAGCTCTCTTAAAAGCGCGTCGATACAAAATTCTCTTTGTTCAGAGAGTGATGCAACATGTGTGAGTACTTCCATGCAGATCTCAATACTGGCACTTCGGGAGATTCATTCTACTCTGCTGAGAGTGAACACTTAATCGTCATGTTATGTCAATAATGAGAGTGCGGCTGGGAACATAGCATATACAAATACTAGGAAAGTCATGCATTAGTTGGTAATGCTGGAAAAAATAAAATTCACAGAATATTTGGGATTGCTAATACGCGCACCATTCTGAGTGAATTTCATATATATATTGAATTTCTCAATGAGCGAGGAGGGATTTTTGCACCCGTCACTCTTCAAATGGATTTACCCCTTGCAGGGTGACAGCAAATTAAATACTGGTTTTACAATTATAGCCTTGAACTAAAAACCATCATCAACAAGTACTCAAATGATAGAATCGGGAAAGATCAGAACACACAACTACAAAGAAAATAGTTGGGTCTAGATTCACAATCCCAATGAAGTCTTTGAAGTCGTTAACCTACAGGGTCTCAAGAGAAACCTAAGGTTAAAGGAGAACCGACTCTAGATTATGCAACTAGTAACACACAAGAGGTATGAGGATTTGGTTTCCCAGTTGTTAGAGTTCTCCTTTATATAGTTTTCAAATCATGGTTTGCAATCTAAGTTACCTTGGTAACAAAGCATTCAATATTCACCATTAGATGAAAAACCTGATTCAACCAAGCTAATATCTTTCAACCATTAGATCGAACTTAGCTTGTGTACATGGGGAAAAATGATTTGCTGGTTCTTATGGAATTGAGGAGACGACCGTGTGGAGGAGACTCCTTGAACTGAGAGAAATGATTAACCTCACACAGATGCATTGCAAGAAGGAAGTGCTTTAAGTTCGAGAGACCAATTTGTAGGACTCCGGCCTAAACCAGGACAATGGCCGTTCCAGAGTCAATTCGATCACAAGAGAGGATGGGTCGATCTGTAGGAGGGAAGATGAGAAATGTGTGAGATCAATGGTGATCGAAGATTGTTGTTGTGTTGTGTATTTTGCGTGAAAATAGTTTCTTAATGGTTGAGTTTACTCAGTTGAGAGTAATTGCTAAGACGATGAGTTCGTGTAGACGAAAGACTGTCTATCGATCAATCATGATTCAAAGACTTATTTATATTGCTAGAATTATAAGCACCTTGATCCCATGAAGTGTGAAAGTTGCTGGAATCAAAGAGTGGGAAAGTGGAAATCGTGTTAAAACCAGTTGCTCATCGTGCGGAGACTTGGTTGATTTTCTACCCACTACTTTGCTAACTCCTTCAACTGATTGCACGACTTGCTCACATTCTCATCGTGGGTGAACACACGTGCGGTAGGCCGCCAGACTAAAACCCTAGTTAATATCCCCTCATATGACACAATTGATGTCTCGTGATTGTGGAGTCTGCAAGGCAGACGTGTATTAAGTTAGTCAGTTGCTGACTTCATGGGACGATGAGTCCTTGTATTGCTGAGTCGAACGTGATTTGCAAATTGTAGCGCCCCCTAAGCTAGCAGCTGACTAATCCAAGAGATTAACTAAATATAGAGGCACTAAAAATCTAAATCATTTACTTAAATATTTAATTAAGAAATTTACTACAAAACTTAACCCAAAACTAGGCTTGCTCAGAATTTTATATACAAGAACTCCTCTCAAATGATACATATACAATAATCATTTGGTTTGCAAATATAATAAACAACATAATATACATAGCAGAAGTTAACTAATTAACGGAGTCAACTCCTCGATCTTTCGTTGCGCAACTCTGATTTGTCTCTGACACTGAAAGTGAGAAAGGGTGAGCACATCACCCCTAGAAGGGGTTCCCATCAGGAATATCATTTAACTTTAAAGAAATCATGAGCAAGATTTGGAAAACAATTCATGTTTTCCCAAACATCAAAGTGACCAAGTCACTGTAACAAACAAACATGTATATGGACAAACTCCTTCTTCAAACAATGTATACTATGGTTGTGCAATTCGGAACTCGCAAATCCACACCTAATCGTAAGTATTGATATCGACAATTCCGAACTCGCAAACTGCCGACCAATATATCATAAAATCTCTAGGTATAAATGTGAAGGAGCGTATCATATATACCACACGTGGAATTTCTTATTTCCATAACAATTCATATTGACCAAAACACATTACATGTCCTTTCCAAATTGTGAAAAGATTCAAAGAATCAACAGAACAATCATAATACAAACTAAACAATGCATGAAATACACAAACTGACAATGCATTATCTTGTTAAACATAAACTTTTGTAAAAGAAACAAACAATGGTTTCAAAAGAGTTAAATTATTCCCACCTATTTTGATGACAAGCCACGTCTACCTCGAGATCCACTAGTTTATCCTTTGAACCGATCGTTGTTAATAGACTAACTGTTAATCATACAAGAAGTCTATGAACATAGCCAAAATGGCTCACACAAGAATCATACAAGTCTATCTAATAGTTCTAAGTCCACTTATCACTTTACACCTTTTTATTCTCCATCTTTAACATAGCTTAGCTAAGGTTTACTAACTCTCTTAGGTTGGTTCTATAGTCTATTAGCTAAGTCTTATGAATATCTACAACTTGTAGAAGAAGCCAAAGGCTAAATCACACCATAAGGGTCTCATTCAGGTCCATTAAGAGAATTAACTCTAAGCACAAGTAACTAACCAAGCCCTTTAACTAAGGTCCAGCCTATCTGAGTCAACTAACAATCAAAGAAACGGTCACCAGTCAACTAACAGTCTACGTCCAGTCAAGGTCAAGTCCAGGGTCAAATGGTCAAGTCCAGTCAACAGAGTCAACTCGGTCAACTCCTTTTGAGTCTAGTCAGGTCTGGTTATTGGGTCAACTCAGTCAGATGATCTAAGTCAGACAATAATACAGTTGAGTCAGACTGAATAAGTTCAGTCAGACAGGCATAAGGTTCAGGCCTGAGCCACAAGCACAAGCCAAAGATTCTACCACACCTGCAACTGTAATCCTAGTTCAATTTCACCAACCTTATTCTAACATTGATCATTATACAAACAAATACACTATAATAGAATTCTAAAATAACGTCATAACACAATTTCAATTACAACTTCAGCTTACCTTTAGGTAGCAGATACAAGCCTTCACTGAGACCATCAAAACCCTACATCTACCAATACAGATCAACCTATCTCAATTACTATCACAAACTGCAACTCCCACACTTATTTCAACTTCACTTCAGTTACATTTCACTCAACCTTGCCATACCATTACATAGATCATCCACTTACTATCAATACTAACATTCCATACACATATTTAACCAACCATCACTTCATTACAGACTATGCACCTATAATTACCAATGTATCTTCACTTTGCATCTCTACCAGCAACATCTATAGTTCACCATCAACTTAATCCTTCACAGCCATAATAATTGAACTTAGCAATCATCTATAACATTAGCTCAGCTCAACACGTTCAATCCTAGAACCACTACGAGCTCTTCCCTGATTTTCACAATCGAACTCCATCAACTATAACACCATCCAGCCCTGCACCTCCATTCTTGTATCTAAATATCTACAACTTCATTCCTTATTCATCATTCAATGCACTAACTGCAAGTCATCTTCAGAATTTGTACACATCCATCCTTAATCACTGCCACATAACCAGTTAAATCTCTGCCAGTTCTATAACTTCAACATCAACACACACACACAAATACAGTAACTATAGCCTCACCACTGAATTGATGATCCTAATACCAGCTGTAATAACACAGTATCACAAACCTGCAAACTCATTCTCTCTGCAATAATCCAAACATTCATCTATGAGTTACAATCCATTCAAAACTCAACTACACACAAACCAACCATTAGCCAAAACATACTTCTTCATAAACTCAAAGCATCATCGATAACTTCATAAATTATCACATAAACTCAACAATGAACAAATCCGCTAAATTGAATAAGAAAACAATTACCTTTTATTTATCTGTCTCAGGAAATTGAGATCAAATCCTCTTTATCACATAATTCAGCTAACCATCTCCACAACCCTCATTAACAGCATCAGTTCTCAATATAACCCCAAATCTTCATTAAAACAGATCCAACCCTAACTACCAATTTCAAGCTGTTCTTCAATCTCAAACTCTAATTCAGTAAAACCCATCTTGTAATTCCGTCTATATCTTCTTAATTCTTGCTCAAATCGAATTCCAACACAACATGCAGAATCCCTAACCCCTTGATTCTTTACTTCATCAACTTCATAACTAGACATAAACCCATATCAAATCTCAACCCAGATTCAGGAACCCTAATTCTCAGTTCATCTCTAAGACAATTTCAGAACTTTAATTGAATCTATAAACTCCAATTTCTTCAATTCTTCACCGATTCAACACTTCGAACAAGAACCCTAACAATCCCTACTTGTTCTTCTTAATGATTCGAACCCTCATCATCTCGCTCATCAAACGATTTTCTCTAACTTATTCTCAAACTCGTCTCTCAAATTCGCAGAAGAAGAAAAACATAAAGAGTAGGAAAGAGAAGAAGATGAGAAGAAGAATAAATAAGAAGAATAATGAAAGAAGAAGAAAAGAAGACACGAGTTTATCTTCTCGGTCTGGTATTGACACGACCACACCAAAATTCCACGACACTCGTTGAAGATAAGGGCAGCCACACAGCTAAGCTACAAAGTTACTATTCTTCCCTCCATACTTATACGTTGATATCTTCTTCGTCCGGTATCTGAATGACACGTTCGATTAGTCCATTCCGCGTAACTTTCCGATACCTATTCAATGATACTAGTTTCGTATTTAGCTCATTATTAGATTAATTCCTATTAATTAATGTTCGCCTTAAACTAATCGAGTTATTATCGGCTAAAACGTCTCTTGACTGGTCTAATAGCGTTGACGAGTTTGAGGGTCTTTACATTCTCCCCACCTTATGTATTTTCGTCCTCGAAAATCACTGCATTCTTATGGTCTTCAAAAACTCCCTACCTTATAGAATAATCCCATCCCTTACCTAAGCAAACAACATAAAACAAACCACAAACCTATATGGCTTTCTACAACTAAAATTTATGGCTCTAGGTTCAACTATGTTGGTTTAAGTTCTATCAAATAGGGAAGTCTAAGTTTCTTATATTAATTGATATAAGTGAAAACTATAAATTATAGTCTTTAAGGCTTTACACTAACTTCTATATATAGTGTGATTCTCTCTAATTACAAGAGAAATTCCTGCAAATCTTTCTGGGTGAACTTACACCTATTGGTTTTCTAAATTAACTAATGGCATATTTCTATGATAGGTCATCTCTGAATGCATTTGCCCTGTCAAGATTGACCAATCCCAACAATGTCTTCCTACGAACAAAGAAAAAACAACCTTCACTATTCTCCAGTGCTAGATTAATTAGTCTTTAAACTTTTATCGTAACTGGTGTAAGTCTGATAAATTTACTTCGTAAAATATATAAATAGTTCACATCATTTTAAGAAATTTAATCACCAAAATTTATTTTATATTGCTACATATTTGTTAATGAGATTTTAATTGAAGTTATGCTCGACATAATACTAATTTAATTTCAAACAATTTAAGTTCATCATACTAATTTTCCATTTCAAAGATGACTGAATCTATTTCCGAAGAAGGATCCTACCAATATATGAATTTATTTTCTTTTAATTCTTATATTACATTAAGTATCCGAATACTATTATTACTACTTCACGTATATTTCTTTCATTTTAAGGATTTACTGGATTATTTGTTATCCCAAAGATAATTTCGGTACAAGATCCCTAACAAGTGTCTTTTTATTTTGCATATTATATCCTCGCTTCCTTAAGTCTAATGCCTAATATGTATTATATCAACTATCTAGTTTAGACGCAAAACATATATCTCTAATTTGTAACTAGTTTAATTTACTAACTTAATCGTAAATAAGCGCTATCAAATTCCCGTAACTATTTACTCATAATTTTTTTTTCTTTTCGTTATATGTCTTCAATGAGATGTTAGTTAAGTTATGTTCAATACGATACTAATTGATAAATGTTATTCATTATTTTATTACATTTATTATTACTATTATTTTCATTTATAGTTACTATTATAATATTTTTATAATTAACATTAATGGTCAAACTACTCTTACAAATACTATTAAGTCCTAACAAAAATTACTAACATTTACGTGATTATAAATTGTTGACCCTACGTATAAGTCAAGGTACTCAATAAATTTCTATTTGATTTTCAAGATCTATCAATATACTAATCTCGCTATTTTTTTTAATAATATTAAATTGTCTACGTGTTCATACTTTTTGGATCAATTATTCTCAAATCCTTATGAGATAAAGTTATTGGTGTACCCTACAATTTTTACCATATACATACAACCAAGCAAACAAATCAATCAATCAAATAATTCTTTTAATTATTGATAGTTTTTAGTGATTAAGATTTATCTCCCAACCCAACCCAGTTCTAAACTAATCTATTTCACTAACTGGCACTGGCTATTCCTAATGTTTCCCATATAAGATCTAATAGTGAGCTCTGATACCAACATCGTAGCGCCCCCTAAGCTAGCAGCTGACTAATCCAAGAGATTAACTAAGTATAGAGGCACTAAAATCTAAATCATTTACTTAAACATTTAATTAAGAAATCTTCTACAAAACTTAACCAAAAACTAGCCCCGCTCAGAATTATATATACAAGAACTCATCTCAAATGATACATATACAATAATAATTTGGTTTGGAAATATAATAAACAACATAATATACATAGCAGAAGTTAACTAATTAACGGAGTTAACTCCTCGAGCTTTCATTGCGCAACTCTGATCTGTCTCTGAAACTGAAAGTGGTAAAGGGTGATCACATCATCCCTAGAAGGGGTGCCCATCAGGAATATCATTTAACTTTAAAGAAATCATGAGCAAGATTTGGAAAACAATTCATGTTTTCCCAAACATCGAAGTGACTAAGTCACTGTAACAAACAAACATGTATATGGACAAACTCCTTCTTCAAACAATGTATACTATGGTTGTGCAATTCGGAACTCCCAAATCCACACCTAATCGTAAGTATTAATATCGACAATTCCGAACTCGCAAATTGACGATCAATATATCATAAAAGCTCTAGGTATAAATGTGAAGGAGCGTATCCTATATACCACACGTGGAATTTCTTATTTCCCATAATAATTCATATTGATCACAACACATTACATGTCCTTTCCAAAATGTGGAAAGATTCAAAGAATCAACAGAGCAATCATAATACAAACTAAACAATGCATGAAATACACAAACTGACAATTCATGAGTTTGTTAAACATAAACTTTTGTAAAAGAAACAAACAATGGTTTCAAAAGAGTTAAAGTATTCCCACCTCTTTTGATGACAAGCCACGTCTACCTCGAGATCCACGATCCACTGGTTCATCCTTTGAATCGATCGTTGTTAATAGACTAACTGTTAATCATACAAGAAGTTTAAGAACATAGCCAAAATGGCTCACACAAGAATCATACAAGTCTATCTAATGGTTCTAAGTCCATTTATCACTTTACACCTTTTTATTCTCCATCTTTAACATAGCTAAGGTTTACTAACTCTCTTAGGTTGGTTCTATAGTCTATTAGCTAAGTCTTATGAATATCTACAACTTGTAGAAGAAGCCAAAGGCTAAATTAGACCATCAGGGTCTCATTCAGGTCCATTAAGAGAATTAACTCTAAGCCCAAGTCTACTAACCAAGCCCATTAACTAAGGTCCAGCCCATCTGAGTCCGCTAACATTCAAACTAACGGTCACATTTCAACTAACAGTCTACGTCGAGTCAAGGTCAAGTCCAGGGTCAAATGGTCAAGTCTAGTCAACCGAGTCAACTCGGTCAAGGTCTACTGAGTCAAAATTAGTCAGGTCTGGTTATTGGGTCAACTGAGTCAGTGATCTAAGTCAGACAATAATACAATTGAGTCAGACTGAATAAGTTCAGTCAGACAGGCATAAGGTTCAGGCCAGAGCCACAAGCACAAGCCAAAGATTCTACCACACCTGTAACTCTAATCCTAGTTCAATTTCACCAACCTTATTCTAACATTGATCATTATACAAATAAATTCACTATAATAGAATTCCAAAATAACTTCAAAACACAATTTCAATTACAACTTCAGCTTACCTTTAGGTAGCAAATGCAAGCCTCCACCGAGACCATCAAAACCCTACATCTACCAATACAGATCAACCTAGATCAATTACTATCATAAACTGCAACTCCCACACTTATTTCAACTTCACTTCAGTTACATTTCACTCAACCTTGCCATACCATTACATAGCTCATCCACTTACTATCAATACTAACATTCCATACACATATTTAACCAACCAGCACTTCTTTGCATACTATGCACCTATAATTACCAATGTATCTTCACTTTGCATCTCCACCAGCAACATCTATAGTTCACCATCAACTTAATCCTTCACATCCATAAAAATTGAACTTAGCAATCATCTATAACATTAGCTCAGCTCAACACATTCAATCCTAGAACCACTACGAGCTCTTCCCTGGATTTCACAATCGAACCACATCAATTACAACACCATCCAGCCCTGCACCTCAATTCTTGTATCTAAATATCTACAACTTCATTCCTTATTCATCATTCAATGCACTGCAATTCATATTCAGCATTTGTACACATCCATCCTTCATCACTGCCACAGAACCAGTTGAATCTCTGCCAGTTCTATAACTTCAACATCAACACACACACAAATACAATATTTATAGCCTCACCACTGAATTGATGATCTTAATACCAGCTGTAATAACACAGTGTCACAAACCTGCAAACTCATTCTCTCTGCAATAATACAAACATTCATCTATGAGTTACAATCCATTCAAAACTCAACTACACACAAACCAACCATAGACCAAAAGATACTTCTTCATAAACTCAAAGCATCATCGATAACTTCATAAATTATCACATAAACTCAACAATGAACAAATCCGCTAAATGTAATAAAAAACAATTACCTTTGATTTATTTGTCTCAGGAAATTGAGATTAAATCCTCTTTATCACATAATTCAGCTAACCATCTCCACAACCCTCATTAACAACATCAGTTCTCAATATAACCCCAAATCTTCATTTAAACAGATCCAACCCTAACTACCAATTTCAAGCTGTTTTTCAATCTCAAACTCTAATTTAGTAAAACCTATCTTGTAATTCCGTATATATCTTCTTAATTTTTGCTCAAATAGAATTCCAACACAACATGCGGAAACCCTAACCCCTTGATTCTTTACTGCATCAACTTCATAACTAGACATAAACCCATATCAAATCAACCTTACAGATATCGATTTCATCTTCTAATTAATCTTTAATCGAATATCAACCCAGATTCAGGAACCCTAATTCTCAGTTCATCTTTAAGATGATTTTAGAACTTCAATTGAATCTATTAACTCCAATTCTTCAATTCTTCACCGATTCAACACTTCAAACAGAAACCCTAACAATCCCTACTTGTTCTCCTTAATGATTCGAACCCTCATCATCTCGCTCATCAAACGATTCTCTCTAACTGATTCTCAAACTCGTCTCTCAAATTCGCAGAAGAAGAAAAACAGAAAGAGTAGGAAAGAGAAGAAGATGAGAAGAAGAAGAAATAAGAAGAATAATGAAAGAAGAAGAAAAGAAGACACGAGTTTATCTTCTCGGTCTGGTATTGACACGACCACACCAAAATTCCACGACACTCATTGAAGATAAGGGCAGCCACACAGCTAAGCTACAAAGTTATTATTCTTCCCTTCATACTTATCCGTTGATATCTTCTTCCTTCGGTACATGAATGACACGTTCGATTAGTCCATTCCGCGCAACTTTTCGAGACCTATTCAATGATACTAGTTTCATATTTTGTTTATTGTTAGATTAATTGTTATTAATTAATGTTCGCGTTAAACTAATCGAGTTATTATCGGCTAAAACGTCTCTTGACTGGTCTAATAAAGTTGACGAGCTTGAGGGTCTTTACACAAATGTTCTAAGACTCATGAGTTGAACGTGTCTGTTGAGACAGAGGTATAATTCTCGAGTAAATATTGATAGTTAATGTGAGAAAATATTGCTCATTCGATGAATTGTTAAATATTGATAGTTGAACCAACATTCCTTAGTCTGAGCAAATGTTGCTCGTTTGATGAATTATTGGTAGCAGGACCAAATATTAATTTAAAATACTTGTAACTGAACCGAGTATGATTAATTAGAATGTTTATCATGGGATCAACGTAAAATTATTAATGTTTGAATCTTCTCAGAATTATGTTTTGCAGAGCTTTGGATTCGAAACCCTAATTTTGATCAATTGCTGATTAATTGATGATTTATTGAAAATAAACCACGGAGTGAAGGAGGGATCGGCTACATGGGATGATGAGTCGACCATGTAACGCCCAGATACTCGAGTGAGAAACAAGTTTCTTGAAGACCAGTTGGTGAAAAGATGATTAAATGCTGGTGTTGATGGTGGATTTTAGCTTAGGGTTAAAATCGTAAAACCACGGAGTGAAGGAGGGATCGGCTACATGGGATGATGAGTCGACCATGTAACGCCCAGATACTCGAGTGAGAAACAAGTTTCTTGAAGACCAGTTGGTGAAAAGATGATTAAATGCTGGTGTTGATGGTGGTTTTTAGCTTAGGGTTAAAATCGTAAAACCTTACATCTGACATGACGTCACTACAACCACTAGCGCATTTATTGAATCATTTAACATACCTACGTAAGAATTACCAGGGTACCTTTTTTTAATACATGTGTCATGTTCCACGGCAGAACCCTTAGTATTGACCGACATCATCTTCGTACATACCAAACAATAATTCTCATGCTAACGCGCCAAGGCATGCCAACCATGCCATCCGCACCACTGTGCCAATAGAAAACCATGCCAGCCACATCTCCGCTCCAAGGCATGCCAACCATGCCAGCCGCACCACAGTGCCAATTGCAAACCATGCCAGCGCCAATGGCATGCCAAACCCTTGGCCCCACCATCCCAAGCCAACCGAACCTTGCCTTGGCCCCAACCATGCTAGCCGCACCATGCGCCAATGACATACCAAACCCTTGGCCCCACCATGCCAAGCCAACCGCACCTTTCCTTGGCCCAAACCATGCTAGCCGCACCATGCGCCAATGGCATGCCAAATCCTTGGCCCCACCATGCCAAGACAACCGCGCCTTGCCTTGTACCAAACCATGCTAGCCGCACCATGCGCCAATGGCATGCCAAATCCTTGGCCCCACCATGCCAAGACAACCGCGCCTTGCCTTGGCTAAAACCATGCTAGCCGCACCATGCGCCAATTGCATGCCAAACCATTGGCCCCACCATGCCAAGACAACCGCACCTTTCTGTGGCCCCACCATGCCAAGCCGTCCGTACCAATGGCCTTGGCCCCACCATGCCGACCTTCCCTATGCGGCTACCAAAACGAAGGCGTGCGGCGATCAACGGGCACCCTTCCATCCTAATTGCAAATCCTAGCCGTCCAAGGTCGCCAAACAACGCATGGTAACCTTTGACCTGAAACCCTAGTTTTGGCCACGCCAAACCGCGCCAAGGCATGCCATGCAACATGTGTGAATGGCATGCCAACCACCTTGACACGCCATACCATGCCGACCTTCCCCATGCGGCTACCAAAACGAAGGCGTGCGACGATCAACGACCACCCTTCCATCCTGGATGCAAATCCTAGCCGTCCAAGGTCGCCAAACAATGCATGGTAACCTTTGGCCCAAAACCCTAGTTTTGGCCACGCCAAACCGCGCCAAGGCATGCCATGTCACATGTGCCAATGGCATGCCAACAACCTTGCCGCGCCATACCATGCCGGCCTTCCCTAGCGGCTACCAAAACGAAGGCGTGGGACGATCAACGACCACCCTTCCATCCTGGATGCAAATCCTAACCGTCCAAGGTCGCCAAACAACGCATGGTAACGCATGGCCCAAAACCCTAGTTTTGGCCATGCCAAACCGCGCCAAGGCATGCCATGCCACATGTGCCAATGGCATGCCAACCACCTTGCCGCGCCACACTATGCCGAACTTCCCCATGCGGCTGCCAAAATGAAGGCGTGCGACGATCAACGACAACCCTTCCATCCTGGATGCAAATCCTAGCCGTCCAAGGTCTCCAAACAACGCATGGTAACCTTTGGCCCGAAACCCTAGTTTTGGCCACGCCAAACCGCACCAAGGAATGCCATGCCACATGTGCCAATGGCATGCCAACCACCTTGCCGCGCCACACCATGCCGACCTTCCCCATGCGGCTACTAAAACGAAGACGTGCGACGATCAACGACCACCCTTC